>NW_027664563.1:32500-55000 GCF_963921795.1 Nannobrachium achirus | reverse complement strand
GTGGTGATGAATTGAATACATAGAGCCACAATGGAAACAAATCCTCATGCAGGACTTATCTTTGTGTTATCCTGGGGCTAGTCCCAGTTGGGCGAACAGACTGTAAAAGCAAGCAATCTTCATCCCATTCATGCGTTTATCGTGCGCTTGTCCATATAAATATAACGATTTCATTCACCACAGCTTCGTAACGCTGCTTGCAATGTCATGGACAATAATTACAGTCTGTTCGCCCAACTGGGATTTTCCCTTATCCTGTTAGCCTGTGCTGCAGTGCCGGATCTAGGCATAGGCAAGGGGGGGCAATGCCCCCCTAAATGCCCTGTCTGCCCCACCAAACATGATGGCATGCAAAAATCTAAAATGTCTAAAATATTAAACTATTTGAAATGTTATGCTACAACTAGGTAGATGGATAGATAAACTGGTAAGATATTAGGGAGAGAGAGAGAGAGAGAGAGAGAGAGAGAGAGAGAGAGAGAGAGAATAGATAGGTGTAAGACATGTTGTTTGTATTGTGTGTTATAGGTATAAGTGTGCCGAAATGCTTTGTTTTCTATGCATTTCGGGTGGTTTAGGGGGTTTGTCCCCCCATTTCTTTTCCGCCCACGCTGCTTCATGGCATGGGCTGGAAGTGACCCCCTATCATTTCTTCCTGCCCCACCTACTGCTAAAGACAAGATCCGGCCCTGCTGTGCTGTTTACATTAATGACTAATAAAGTATTGTGTTATCCTTTATACTGTCCTTTCTTTTATTACACAGATATTAAAGGTACAATAAGGTTACAACCCCTAAACCTAGCCATATAATGGAGAAACTATCTCTAAAGATCTACTGTATTACCAACCATAAAATAACCTGTTTTCTTGACATGCACACACACACACACACACACACACACACACACACACACACACACACACACACACACACACACACACACACACACACACACACACACACACACACACAGGGAGAGAGAGGAGGGGGTTGGGTTGGTTTCAGGACACCAAAGCTACATAAACAGGGCGGGGGGGATTTTCATATGACCTGGTGTGGTTTAAGGACTTAAGGACCTTTATTGCATCTTCTGGGTCATATAAACCTTGCACGCACGCACACACACACACACACACACACACACACACACACACACACACACACACACACACACACACACACACACACACACACACACACACACACACACAGTGTGTACTTACATTGTGCATGTGTTCCTGGTTGTGTGACATGGATGAGAGCTGAGACTCTGAGTGGTAGAGAGTCAGACCCTTCCTCAATGTCTTTATGTCCTGGGGGGGGGGGGGGGGGGGGGGGGGGGGAGAGAGAGAGAGAGAGAGAGAGAGAGAGAGAGAGAGAGAGAGAGAGAGAGAGAGACAGAGAGAGAGAGAGAGAGAGAGAGAGAGAGAGAGAGAGAGAGAGAGATTATTTGTTAATAATGTGACAGCAGTGATATCTAAACCAGGGATCTTCAACGTTTTCAGGCCAAGGACCCCCGAGAGATAAAGCAGGGACCCCCACAACCTGTTCATAGATTCCATATAGTTTTATTGTTTGACAGCACAATCATCAGTGTATTTTGGATTCATGTTAGTTTGTGTTTTCAGATATTTAACCACTTGAAACGTCAATACTTAATAAACTTCACCTTTTACTCTGTACTTAACCTACACCAATACTCTTTGCTGAAAATAGCCGATCTACAAGCTGACTGACAACGCCTCGCAGCGTGAGCTCGTAGATCTGCTATTTTTGGCTACAGTTCTCAGAATGGACACTAGGGTTCAAGTTGTTAATATAAAAGGACCCCCTAGGGACCCTAGGGGTCCCGGACCCCCTGTAGAAGACCCCTGCTCTAAACAGTTCTATACCGTTTGAATGAAGTGACAGTAAATGCTAGCTAAAGCCATTCCCAATCCAGTATTTACCTAACTGAAGTTAATAGGAGTCATTTTCACAAAGCTAGGGAAGCTCTTTTGATGATTATATGGGTTAGAAACACATCCTCCTTTAGTTATTGATGATTATATGAGTTAGAAACATATCCTCCTTTAGTTATTGATGATTATATGGGTTAGAAACATATCCTCCTTTAGTTATTGATGATTATATGAGTTAGAAACATATCCTCCTTTAGTTATTGATGATTATATGGGTTAGAAACACACCCTCCTTTAGTTATTGATGATTATATGGGTTAGAAACATATCCTCCTTTAGTTATTGATGATTATATGAGTTAGAAACATATCCTCCTTTAGTTATTGATGATTATATGGGTTAGAAACATATCCTCCTTTAGTTATTGATGATTATATGAGTTAGAAACATATCCTCCTTTAGTTATTGATGATTATATGGGTTAGAAACATATCCTCCTTTAGTTATTGATGATTATATGAGTTAGAAACATATCCTCCTTTAGTTATTGATGATTATATGGGTTAGAAACATATCCTCCTTTAGTTATTGATGATTATATGGGTTAGAAACATATCCTCCTTTAGTTATTGATGATTATATGGGTTAGAAACATATCCTCCTTTAGTTATTGATGATTATATGGGTTAGAAACACATCCTCCTTTAGTTATTGATGATTATATGGGTTAGAAACACATCCTCCTTTAGTTATTGATGATTATATGGGTTAGAAACACATCCTCCTTTAGTTATTGATGATTATATGGGTTAGAAACATATCCTCCTTTAGTTATTGATGATTATATGAGTTAGAAACACATCCTCCTTTAGTTATTGATGATTATATGAGTTAGAAACATATCCTCCTTTAGTTATTGATGATTATATGGGTTAGAAACATATCCTCCTTTAGTTATTGATGATTATATGGGTTAGAAACATATCCTCCTTTAGTTATTGATGATTATATGAGTTAGAAACACATCCTCCTTTAGTTATTGATGATTATATGAGTTAGAAACATATCCTCCTTTAGTTATTGATGATTATATGGGTTAGAAACATATCCTCCTTTAGTTATTGATGATTATATGAGTTAGAAACACATCCTCCTTTAGTTATTGATGATTATATGAGTTAGAAACATATCCTCCTTTAGTTATTGATGATTATATGGGTTAGAAACATATCCTCCTTTAGTTATTGATGATTATATGAGTTAGAAACACATCCTCCTTTAGTTATTGATGATTATATGAGTTAGAAACACATCCTCCTTTAGTTATTGATGATTATATGGGTTAGAAACACATCCTCCTTTAGTTATTGATGATTATATGAGTTAGAAACATATCCTCCTTTAGTTATTGATGATTATATGGGTTAGAAACACATCCTCCTTTAGTTATTGATGATTATATGAGTTAGAAACATATCCTCCTTTAGTTATTGATGATTATATGGGTTAGAAACATATCCTCCTTTAGTTATTGATGATTATATGAGTTAGAAACACATCCTCCTTTAGTTATTGATGATTATATGGGTTAGAAACATATCCTCCTTTAGTTATTGATGATTATATGGGTTAGAAACATATCCTCCTTTAGTTATTGATGATTATATGAGTTAGAAACATATCCTCCTTTAGTTATTGATGATTATATGAGTTAGAAACACATCCTCCTTTAGTTATTGATGATTATATGGGTTAGAAACATATCCTCCTTTAGTTATTGGGTGAAGTATGTTGTATTGCCTCTCAGATCTTAGTGTCAACCCCTGCTTTTATAAGTGACATCATACCAGTAAGACTCCCTAATCGGGAGATAAGCGACCGTCAGGTCACAGTGTGATTTTAGGCCAAAATGTGTAGAAGCGTGGAAAAATGTGTATGTAAAAATCGGCCTGATGGTGGCGCTATATGGGACAGATGCATGTTGATGAGATGAGTGTAGCCATACTGTGTACCGATTTGCGTGATTTTAGGGCAAAATCTGTAGGAGCAGTGTCCAAAAATGTGTTTTAAAAAATTGGCCTGAAGGTGGCGCTAAATGGGACAGATCCATGTTGATGAGATGAGTGTATACATAATGTACCGATTTGCGTGATTTTAGGGCAAAAATTGTAGGAGCAGTGTCCAAAAATGTGTTTTTCAAGAATCGGCCTCATGGTGGCGCTAGAAGAGGGCCATGTGAGAATTGAATTGAATTGAGGTTGTGGTTTGGCAGGCAAGGAGTATGTGTGCAAAATTTGGCATGGATTGGGGCAACGGTTGCGGAGATATGAGCAGGGCAAAAGTGTGACGTGTGATGTGTGACGGAGGGACGGACAGACGGACAGACAGACAGCCGGTGGAGGTTTTGGTAGTAAGTGCGGCCTGACGGTCGCAATCAACTTGGACAAAATGACATGAAATGATGAATAGAGCATCGCAGCGTAAGTGGTTTACTGGGGTCACTTAAAAATCGCCCATTCAATTTCCCCATAGACTTTTACAAAAATATTTATAACAATTATGTTAAGCCTAGAACCAAACCATCCAGGATTGCAGTGAATCATGAACATGAAACCTTTGTTTCTATGAAAAGAACATTTTGAAAATCGCAAAAACAAAGAGTAGTTATTAAATGTAGTATACTAGAAGGTCGGCCGGCTACGCCGGCCTCCCCTCTAGGTCGCCGCGTTGCATCTATAGGAGTAGATATTCGTTGAAAAAAAAAGTTTTTTGAGAAAAAAAAGTTTTTTGAGAAAAAAAAGTTTTTTGAGAAAAAAAAGTTTTTTGAGAAAAAAAAGTTTTTTTGAGAAAAAAAAGTTTTTTGAGAAAAAAAAGTTTTTTGAGAAAAAAAAGGTTTTTTGAGAAAAAAAAGTTTTTTGAGAAAAAAAAGTTTTTTGAGAAAAAAGTTTTTTGAGAAAAAAAGTTTTTTGAGAAAAAAAGTTTTTTGAGAAAAAAAAGTTTTTTGAGAAAAAAAAAGTTTTTTGAGAAAAAAAAGTTTTTTGAGAAAAAAAAAGTTTTTTGAGAAAAAAAAATATTTTCAGAAAAAAAAATTGAGAAAAAAAAAATTGAGAAAAAAAAATTGAGAAAGAAAATTTTTTTTGAGAAAAAAAAAATGGGAAAAAAAAACGTATTGGTGATGCGATGACGTGGTGTATACGGATGTTACTGCGATTGAGGTGAAAGAGAAAGTGGAAAGTTGTGAGCTAACTATTAGCTATTTTTGTGTGTGTGTGTGTGTGTGTGTGTGTGTGTGTGTGTGTTCTGGCTACGCCCCCCTCGGTTGAAATTGGATCCGCCGGTCCCATAGCTGGGAATACGAGCCAATCACCGGTCACCATGGCAACGGGGGGCCAATGATAGAGTTATGGGCGGTATTATTCCCTACGTCCTCCTCCCTACCGTTGAGTTGTGGGATGCGGCTTTTGCTCAATTGTATATATAAGATCAAATAATATAATATTCAAATATGTTTTCACATAGGATCAAAGGTTTTATGGTCATGATTCACTGCCATCCTGGATGGCTTGGTTCGAGGCTTAACATAATTGTTATAAATATTTTTGTAAAAGTCTATGGGGAAAATGAATGGGCGATTTTTAAGTGACACCAGTAAACCACTTCTGCTGCGATGCTCTATAGATGAGCAGTAGAACATAATCAACGTAGTTACTGTAGGTCTGCTGGATGGACATGTGATTGTCTTTAGGACTTTGATCCTGGTTAAAGCAGGAATACTGAGACAGAGAACGAACTCCTGAATGATAACTATGACCTTATATGGAACTACAATACTGATGCAATACGCTGTGCTGTAAACCTCCTGAAGGATAACTATGACCTTATATGGAATTACAATACTGATGCAAAAATTATTACCTTATATGGAACACTTATCAACCCGGTTGTGCAATACCCTCTGTCTGTCTGTGTCCTTTTATGCCCATACATGGACATCTCTGTATCTGACAGTCTGTGTCCCTTTTATGCCCATACATGGATATTTCTGTATCTGACAGTCTGCAAGGGTCCATTTGGTTCCATTTGTACACTCTCAGAGTTACAGAGCTGTAAGGGTCCATTTGGTTCCATTTGCACACTCTCAGAGTTACAGACCTGTAAGGGTCCATTTGGTTCCATTTGAACACTCTCAGAGTTACAGTCCTGTAAGGGTCCATTTGGTTCCATTTGTACACTCAGAGTTAAAGAGCTGTAAGGGTCCATTTGTACACTCTCAGAGTTACAGTCCTGTAAGGGTCCATTTGGTTCCATTTGTACACTCTCAGAGTTACAGTCCTGTAAGGGTCCATTTGGTTCCATTTGTACACTCTCAGAGTTACAGACCCATAAGGGACCCCTGGTGGTCCCCAGACCAGACATTGAGAACCATCATGTCTCCATGCGTCACAGAAAGCACATCCGGCTGGGATTCAGGAGAATTAACAACATTGTTTGGAATTATTAGCGTTAACTAAATCAGATTACTGGTGTGAAACTAGCCGTGTCACTGTGCATAAACACTAATGTGGGATTACACTGGCTTATTGATGGAGTGCCTGGAATCAAAGTGATAAAATATATGAATAAAATATAAATATTTAAGCAATGAAAAAGGCCTTTAAAGAGACGTTAAGAGGCCTTTATAGAGGCGCTAGACACTGGGGAAGGAACAGGCTGAATGTTTCATGCTTCTCATCGTGCTACTCTGTGGCAGCCATACAGCGCGTTCAGGAAGACATGAGATTACCTGGTCTGTGGGAAAAGATAGAAAGTTTTATATGTGCCTGGCAGGGGCGGGACAGTGTTGTTGTTATGTAATATTAATAATGAGTAGCTACAGTACATGAAACCAACAGGAATCACAGTTCTTTTAAGACCTGTGGGGTTTGGTTTCTGTGGGCGGAGTCGGTGTCCTATTCAACGCTTCACTCTCACCAACACAATCACACGTACACTGAAGCCATTAAAGACCTGGAATGGTTTTATGCTTTAGCTATTGAAAAATAGCAGATCTACAAGCTTACAACGCGGCACCGAGTGCCGCGCTGCGAGCTTGTAGATCTACTATTTTTGAAAAATCGTCAAAATGTTAGCAAATCTTTGGATAATATATTTTTCAAAGCAAACTTTTGTAACTCAAATCTCTGCTATCTATTCTGGGTGGTCCCTGGAGCAACATATTTGTAGATGGGGGTCCGTGGCCAAATACATGTAATTTTGGGGGTCCTTGACATGAAAAAGTTTGAGAACCACCGATTAGAATAACGATTTAGAAGACATTTATAGAATTGGGGCAATATATTCAAAGACTTGCACACATTTTATTGATTTTTCAAAAAATAGCGGATCTACCAGCTTGCAGCGCAGCACAGACTTGTATATCTGCTATTTCTCACTAGTTAAAGCATCAAATAATGGTTAAAGACCCAATGAAATGACTATTTGGGGTATTTTATTTTGAAGTTTCAGTTTGAAAAGGAAGCCTGTGTGTTTCTGAACCTATCCGAGGGAACCAGCCCTTCAGGCGATGGGATTTAAAATCTGAGTAATGGGAGTAATGGGAGCCAGCAATGGGAAACAAACAGGTGAATGTAATCAAAGTTTCATTTATATTCAAAAAGTCTATCTATGTCATCACTTTTTGAATTTCTGTTCACAGGAAGTAATTAAGAATAACCTATTTAGGGACCTTTGATATAAATATACACACAAATTGTTTATTTTCTATTTTTTTTGCATCTAGTGTTAGGTATGGCCATACTATCACTACAGATGTGCTCTAAAAGTGTGAAAAACATGTTTTTGATTGTACCCCGTCTTTAAAGTGGTTCAAATCTAGAGTGACACAGCCTAGCTGGGCTGTTTTCCAGTTCAGGTTAGCAGGAGGAGGACGGTGAAGCTGGGATGGAGAGGGTCGTCAGCCCACAACACTGCTTCTTCTACAGGTTAGTAGGAGGAGGACGGTGAAGCTGGGATGGAGAGGGTCGTCAGCCCAGACCACTGCTTCTTCTACAGACTGCAGAGAAAGATCTGCCTCTACTGCCCTCTACTGCCCTGTCAAGGCTGACATGTTTGCCCTCAGTGTCTGGAGCCTCCAAGGGGTCGAACAAAATATTTTGAGATGGGGGTCCGTCCGTGGAACAACATATTTTGAGATGGGGGTCCGTCCGTGGAACAACATTTTTTGAGATGGGGGTCCATCCGTGGAACAACATATTTTGAGATGGGGGTCTGTAGCCAAATACATATTTTGGGGGTCCTTAACCACTGATAGGCACATTCTACATAATGTATTCTAAATCCTGAGAGTTTACTGAAGAAAAAAAAAAAAGTATGTTGCTATCAACTTTGTCATGTCAAGGACCCCTAAAATGATATGTATTTGCTTCTGGGGGACCCCCCAGAAGCAAAGATTTTAGTTAAAAATGTTCAGTCTAAATTTTGGTCTATTCTGCATCTAGCTTAAGGCCACAGACTCGTTGGGAAATGCGTGGTCGCGTAAGCAACACATCTGATGGTTAAAGGCCTAAAGGCCACCTGGAGAGGACAGAGACCGAGGAGAGTTCAGAGCCAAGAGAACAATGTGCTGGAATGACAGACTGTACTGACACACCCGTTATTGATCTGATTATCTGCAGCTGTGCTGCTTACATCACTGTGTACTATAAGGTCAGCCTTATGCAGCTGTGTTGCACGCACGCACGCACGCACACATTTAGTGTGTATTTAACGAGGCCCAAGGAGAGTGTTTGAACTGAAGCCTTTGACCCCACTTCACCTGTGTGACCTTTTGACCTTTCAGAGCTCTTTAGGAGCAGATCTCAGGTCCCTCAACGACCATTAGTCACAGCCTGACCTCTGACCTCCCTGGAACAACAACCCTCTCTATCACACTGCTTTACCAACCCTTTCATATCAAGGTCCATCATGTATTATTTATTCTGCATTGGAGCCACAGAACCACCATGTGATGACATTAACACTTTGCCAGCCGAAATAGAATGGCTAGTTGGTAGATTAGCCGTGAGATTTCTAATATTATATTATGATCTGAACCGCATTCATTTTACAAGACCTTCAGCGCTATATCACGTGGTCTTCATCCCCCATAACCATCAGGCGATCCCCGTTGTATTCTCACCACAGTCCCCAGCGGAATTCCTCAGTCTGCATTGGCTTAGAGTGGCATCTTCTCCCTGTGCGTTTCGCGTGCGCGATCCGTTCACGTAAATGTCGGCTCAAATAATCCAAGTACGACTCTAGAGTAGATATGAACATTTTCGCTAGCTTAGCCCCCCGCACTCCAGCTATGCGAGTACTAACGTCTAAACAGAAAATGGACGGCAGCTGGGAACATATTACAGGGAAAGGACCTGATGTCACTTCTGCTTCATGTCAGACAAGCCATGCGCTATCGATGGACGAGCGGTGACTAGGGAAGGTTAGACGATCGCCGATTTTCGGATAAAAATATTTTATTTCGTTTTTAATGACAAAGTACGGAAAATTACGGCGCGGCTGAGACATCCTTGCTCAGATGTCCGGTATAAAACGGTTTTAATATTAAGTGGCTCCCCGTGGCTTGGAAAGGGTTAAGGTGTCCTCCAGACTAGGCGTGGTTGCCGTGGGGGCTGCCGCTAGGATCAGCGGTGGCCGCACCGCGGTGAGACACAAACACACTCGCTCAGTGAGTAAACGCCGCGCGGTATTTCACAAAGATGAGCACAATCCATCTCTCACCGCCCGCGTACGCATGCACAAAACTTCGCTGCGCGGCCGAAAAAGCCGCCGCCTCCCTTTGAAAATGAATTGCTAGGAGGCGGTGACCGCGCCTAGTGTGGAGGGCACCTTAGTCTCTCAGACCTAAAACTCTGTTATCGCTGCATAAGATTTTGTCCACAATTCCATGCTGTATTGATGTTGGTTCCATAGGAGAGATAACAGGCAAAGCTTGATCAAAATAACAATTCTTCTACATTCTCTGATTGTCTAGACTTCTCATAAATTAGTAATTAGGCCTAAATAATGCAGATGTTTAATCTAACTCTTGAGAGCGTATGGGTCCATTTGGTTTCATTTTACGCTCTCAGGAGTTAAAGTTCTATATTAAAGGAGTAATTCACCCCCAAAATGACCTTTTTTTCTATTGATTAGTCATGCCATGGAGACTAGAGTTCAATAATTTTTTTAGTTTTTCTTCGCATTCCTAAGACAAAAATGTGATAACAATAAATGTACTCCCATTCGTTCCGGATGGGGACCCGTTTCGAAACGGGTCCCCATCCAGAATCAATGGGGGTAAATTTACTCGAATCAAATTTTTGTCTTAGGAATGTGACAAAAAACCAAAGTATTATTGAACTCTACTCTCCATGGCATGACTAATCAATAGAAAAAAAAGTCATTTTGGGGGTGAACTACTCCTTTAACTGTCCATTCGGTGACCAGCTCTCCATCATTGAGCTGGGGACCCCCTGGAGGACCCCTGGTTGTACAGTACCTGTTGTGCCAGCAGCAGTCTGTTCTCCTCCTCCAGTAGAAGCACCTTGTTCTCCAGCTGTGAGACGTAGTCCATGGAGGAACCTTCTGGAAGGAGAGGACACAGAGGAGAGTCAGAGGAACATCTAGCAGTGCTATTCAACATGTGAGACGTAGTCCATGGAGGAACCTTCTGGAAGGAGAGGACAACAGAGAGTCAGGAGAACATCTAGCAGTGCTATTCAACATGTGAGACGTAGTCCATGGAGGAACCTTCTGGAAGGAGAGGACAACACACAGGAGGAGAGTCAGAGGAACATCTAGCAGTGCTATTCAACATGTGAGACGTAGTCCATGGAGGAACCTTCTGGAAGGAGGAGACACAGAGGAGTCAGAGGAACATCTAGCAGTGCTATTCAACATGTGAGACGTAGTCCATGGAGGAACCTTCTGGAAGGAGGAGACACAGAGGAGAGTCAGAGGAACATCTAGCAGTGCTATTCAACATGTGAGACGTAGTCCATGGAGGAACCTTCTGGAAGGAGGAGACACAGAGGAGAGTCAGAGGAACATCTAGCAGTGCTATTCAACATGTGAGACGTAGTCCATGGAGGAACCTTCTGGAAGGAGAGGACAACAGAGAGTCAGGAGAACATCTAGCAGTGCTATTCAACATGTGAGACGTAGTCCATGGAGGAACCTTCTGGAAGGAGAGGACAACACACAGGAGGAGAGTCAGAGGAACATCTAGCAGTGCTATTCAACATGTGAGACGTAGTCCATGGAGGAACCTTCTGGAAGGAGGAGACACAGAGGAGTCAGAGGAACATCTAGCAGTGCTATTCAACATGTGAGACGTAGTCCATGGAGGAACCTTCTGGAAGGAGGAGACACAGAGGAGAGTCAGAGGAACATCTAGCAGTGCTATTCAACATGTGAGACGTAGTCCATGGAGGAACCTTCTGGAAGGAGGAGACACAGAGGAGAGTCAGAGGAACATCTAGCAGTGCTATTCAACATGTGAGACGTAGTCCATGGAGGAACCTTCTGGAAGGAGAAGACAACACTGTGAGACGTAGTCCATGGAGGACAACAGAGAGTCAGAGGAACATCTAGCAGTGCTATTCAACATGTGAGACGTAGTCCATGGAGGAACCTTCTGGAAGGAGAGGACAACACTGTGAGACGTAGTCCATGGAGGAACCTTCTGGAAGGAGAGGACAACAGAGAGTCAGGAGAACATCTAGCAGTGCTATTCAACATGTGAGACGTAGTCCATGGAGGAACCTTCTGGAAGGAGAGGACACAGGAGGAGAGTCAGGGGAACATCTAGCAGTGCTATTCAACATGTGAGACGTAGTCCATGGAGGAACCTTCTGGAAGGAGAGGACAACAGAGAGTCAGGAGAACATCTAGCAGTGCTATTCAACATGTGAGACGTAGTCCATGGAGGAACCTTCTGGAAGGAGAGGACAACACACAGAGGAGAGTCAGAGAAACATGGCATTATTTGACTGATTGAATATTTTATTAGTCACAATGAACAACATCATAATGTACAGTAGTCACATTTAAAACCCATTTAGGCCTAGAATTATTGAATGCTTTAACCAGTGAAAAATAGCAGATATATACAAGCTTGTAGATCTGCTATTTTTGTCGTGAAAATGTGTGCAAATCTTTGAATATACCGGTATGTATTTTCAAAGCGAATGTTTGTAACTCAAATTTTGCTTCTGGGGGGGTCCCTGGAACTACATAATTTGAGATGCGGGTCCGTGGCCAAATAAATATCATTTTGGGGGTCCTTCACATGAAAAAGTTTAGAAGGATTCAAAAGACACTTATAGAATCGGGTCAAAATTCAAATTTTCACGATTTTTCAAAAATAGCAGATCTACAAGCTCTAACTAACTACTAACTAACTATGCTTTAACTATTTTCAATAGTTAAAGCATAAAACATACACAATAATGTGTACCTGTTCTAAATGGGTTAAGTCGGAAGTCCTTGGCACTCAAATTACAAACATAGCGACAACAACAAAACGATATTCATTGCATAAAAAAAAAAAAACACTATGTTCAGCACAGGGGAAAAGAGGGGAGGTAGGTAAGGGGGGGGGGGGGGGGGTGGGGTTGGGGGGTCTCACTTCTGGCCTGTCTGATGGGAGAAAGTGAAGACTGCCTTCACCTCTGGCCTCCTGAAAGGTGAGTTTTCAGGGCAGTTTTGAAGGAAGCCAGCGGCAGCGACTTACATGCTTTAAGGGAAATAGTTAAGGAATTCCACACTTGAGTAGCAGTGATCTATTGCAGGGGTTTTCAAAGTGGGTGACGGGGCACCCTGAGGTGCCATGACAGCAGTCCAGAGGTGCCGCAAACACTTGAAAAAATATTTAGTATCATTTTAAACTTGAAGTACAAAGTTATTTTCAGTGAGTTCTAACCAAAATGGCTTTTATCTCAACGTATTCCTCGCAACATATTAAATCACTAAAATATCATCACTGTCGGGCAGAACTCTTGTATCTCCAAGTTTCAGATGTGTACGTCTTTTGGTAAAGCAAAGCCCTGCTTCATCATACAAGACTGTTACACAAAACTAGTGAAAACAGCCGATCTACAAGCACACAACGCCTCACAATACGAGGCGTTGTGTGCTTGTAGATCTGCTGTTTTCACTAGTTAAGAACATTTTATAGATGATAAATACAAAATGAACGGTTTTGGACATAAAAAGGTTTCCACCCGACAACGA
Organism: Nannobrachium achirus; assembly: GCF_963921795.1. Classification (NCBI taxonomy): domain Eukaryota; kingdom Metazoa; phylum Chordata; class Actinopteri; order Myctophiformes; family Myctophidae; genus Nannobrachium; species Nannobrachium achirus. The sequence goes on along the minus strand of NW_027664563.1, from coordinate 41,826 downwards.
CGATATGCTATAAATATAAGGTGCTGGGTGTGAAATTTATAATGTAGGGGTGCCTCGGATTAAAACAATATTTATGGGGTGCCCTGAGACAAAAAGGTTTGGGAATCCCTGATCTATTGTAAGCTCTCATGTAAAGATCAGAAAGGCCCGTTCATCCATGGGCCAAACCAGGGCTTTACATGAACTGAAGGGTTTCAGTTGCTTCAGGACTTCCCTACTGTACATTATATTCATCACATCTTAATACAACTTGTTTAATATGCCTCTAAATGGCCTGTTGTGGTTGTGGCATCAACCTGCTCATCAGGATCACCTATAGGGGGTTCAGGCTCTTACTCAAGGGCACGGCCACACAAAAGCCGGGAGGCGCTGGGGATCGAACCGGGAACCTTCCTGAGGCAACACTCTGCCCCCGGTATTAAGATCAGTGAAGCAGAGATGTTATGATGGAGCCTTCAGTTCAGTGAAGCAGAGATGTTATGATGGAGCCTTCAGTTCTAGCAGAGATGCTATGATGGAGCATTAGCTCAGTACATCATTGACTGGCTGAGTTCTCTAGGGATCAGTTTGAACAGAGCTGTGTTTTAAGAGGTCAGCTGGGTGGGCCATCGTTCATCTGCCTGTTCAGAGCTGCCACAATGCAGTCTTATGCTCTAACATCTAACATGTTCTCTGTGTGTGTTATGTTGGTTACAGTAATAATACAGACATCTGGACGGCAGCCTGGGAGGCTCAAATTACTGTCAAGGGTCAGAGAGAGAGAGAGAGAGAGAGAGAGAGAGAGAGAGAGAGAGAGAGAGAGAGAGAGAGAGAGAGAGAGAGGAGGAAAAAAAGGTGCAGAAATATAGGGAGAATTACATAATTACCAGGAAAGAGGCTTAGAAAGAGAAACAGAGAGAGAAAGGGGGGGGAGTGGGAAAAACTAGCGTCAGGAATGACAGAAAAGAGCGGGAAAAGAGAGAGGCTAGAGCAGGGGCGTCCAGAGCAGGGGCGTCCAGAGCAGGGGCGTCCAAAGCTTTTCCAAAGGGTTCACATTAGTACAGTGTTTCTCAACCACTGGTCCTGGGGACCTTTGGTGTGCCCCTGAGAAGGGTCAAGTGTGCCCCTTGAAACTGCTTGAAAGCCAGTATTGTATTTATAATTTTAACAATGATTTAAACTAGTGAAAACAGCCGATCTACAAGCACACAACGCCTCGCGGTGCGAGGCGTTGTGTGCTTGTAGATCGGCTGTTTTCACTACTGTTGTGCGACAGCCTTGTATGATGAAGCAGGGCTTTACTTAGCGAAGAAACGTGTCGTACACATTGAAACTTGGAGATACAAGGTTTCTTCCCGACAGTGACGATATTTACTGTATTATGTTGGTGTGACCATGGATTCTTGGGACATGAAAAGTGTGTCATGCAGAAAAAAGGTTGAGAAACACTACATTAGAACATTACAACACCCAAGGGGTCTCCTTCCGACCATAATGTCAGTCGGACCATAGCTAAGTCACATACTGTATGCATCGCATCTAAACTAATTTATTTAACTATTATCATCAATCAATTTAGGCATTTAGCAGATATATTTAATATCAATGGTCTTTTGTCAGGTGTCTCCTCTGAACAAAACACAAATGAATTCTTTCACATTACTAACTGTAACCAGACAACATGGAATCCTGACAAATTATACTCTGGGAAAATATTATTTTGTTGGCGGGCCGTTTATAATACAATTCACCCTTTGTTAGCCTCCTGGTTGGTCCCTGACTGACCAACCAGCAGGCTCTATCTGCCTTGTCCCGCCCTGGTTCCGCCTTTTTTATGTTGAATTAGCTAAAACATAATTTTTGGACGAATAAAAACATTTAAAAACATGCTGATTCACTATGCTGCCACTGAGCAGCTCCAATTGATTGAAAACAAGTTTGAAATTAGAATTGAGCCCACAGAATAACAATATGAAGCAACTGAATTAACATGGCAGTGGATGGAATGTCCCACTGAATGTCCCACCAAGACACAGCAACCAATGGGTGTGGAGAGGGGCAGGACAATGGGCGGGACTTGACAAAGGGTGAATTCAGTAATGAAGCCGTGGGCCGTATAAAATACATACTCGGGCCGCAGTTGGCCCCCGGGCCGCACTTTGAACAGCCCTGGGCTAGAGCTGTGTGTGCTGTGTGGCAGGACGGTGCTGCATGGCCACAACAGCAGACATACAAGCTCACAGCCAGTGGCATCTGCAACGCCTTGTGAGCTTGTAGGTCTGCTGTTCTCTGCAGGAGTACGAAGCGGGCTTTAGAGAGAGAAAGAGAGAGAGAGAGAGAGAGAGAGAGAGAGAGAGAGAGAGAGAGAGAGAGAGAGAGAGAGAGAGAGAGAGGAAAAGAGAGGGGAGTGTAATGGTGCGATGGAACAATAGGTTCTCTGTTTTCCAGTGGACTCCACTACGTAATTGAAATCAGTCATACCTTGGTGTGTGTGTGTGTGTGTGTGTGTGTGTGTGTGTGTGTGTGTGTGTGTGTGTGTGTGTGTGTGTGTGTCCAGCCAATGTAATTGAAATCATTTGTGGGGCCTCACATGCACACATAGAACTTGTCTCACATAGCGGTCCGGTACATACTGTATAGGGCTCAGAACAGGTCCGGTACATACTGTATAGGGCTCAGAACAGGTCCGGTACATACTGTATAGGGCTCAGAACAGGTCCGGTACATACTGTATAGGGCTCAGAACAGGTCCGGTACATACTGTATAGGGCTCAGAACAGGTCCGGTACATACTGTATAGGGCTCAGAACAGGTCCGGTACATACTGTATAGGGTACATACTGTATAGGGTACATACTGTATAGGGCTCAGAACAGGTCCGGTACATACTGTATAGGGTACATACTGTATAGGGTACATACTGTATAGGGTACATACTGTATAGGGTACATACTGTATAGGGTACATACTGTATAGGGTACATACTGTATAGGGCTCAGAACTGGGAGACACACAGAGGGGCCTTTTCCACCACCAAAGAACCTTGGTTCCAGAACCAATGCCGGTACTTTCTTGGAACCTTAGTTGGTTCTTGTGAACTGGCTTACGTTTCCACCAGATTGAACCATGATTGAACCATGATTGAACCATGATTGAACCAAGGATTCTGTGGTTCCCGTGCGGAACCAACTTTTACAGTTCAGAACCAACTCGGCATGAGAAAACATACGTTTAGTGTGTCACAAATAAAATAAAAACAGTTGAAAATGGGGAACATACATATACAATACATATACATATGAAGCTAATCCATCACTGGTACATCTGTGAATTCTATTCAACATATTTGAAAAGCTCAGATTTTTCAGCACAATAAAGGGGAGCACACACTGGACGCTGGCGGCTGCGCAGCGGTATCGACGTACGTGAAGTGCCGCGCGGTAACCCCAACTGGATGCGGCGCGCTGCCACACAGCACATCCATTTCCCCCGGTGGGGAGAACCATGGGAGAACATGTTCACCACGCGGCAACGCTGGAAACATAGAACAGAGGCGTATCGGCGCGGCAGGCGAGGCGGCAGACCTGCAGCTGCGTGCGTCTGACCCCGCCGGTGTGGGTTAGTTCATTGAGAATAATGAAGCCGTATTTTTTGGCGCTTCCGCGCCGCCTCCCGCCGCCTCCGCGTCCAGTGTGTGTTCCCCTTAACTACAGCAGCTAGCCAGGCTGAACAGCTAGATTCACGCTGGTTATAGGAGTGTGCAATATGACATGGATGGACATAATTCTATTAGAATTGGGGGACATACAGCTCTCCCATGATGCAGTGTGGACACACACACACACACACACACACACACACACACACACACACACACACACACACACACACACACACACACACACACACACACACACACACACACACACACAGCTCTCCCATGATGCAGTGCTCCCACGGCTTCCATCAGAACAAGTCTTAATGGGAACTCTAGGTAATTTCCTGTAGTTTAAACCTGGCTTTAGTAGAGCTGTTCAGACAGAGGACTCACGGTACCAGTGTGGGCCCGGGTCCTCATGTGTTCAGACAGAGGACTCAGGGTACCAGTGTGGGCCCGGGTCCTCATATGTTCAGACAGAGGACTCAGGGTACCAGTGTACCGGGTCCTCATATGTTCAGACAGAGGACTCAGGGTACCAGTGTACCAGGTCCTCATATGTTCAGACAGAGGACTCAGGGTACCAGTGTACCAGGTCCTCATATGTTCAGACAGAGGACTCAGGGTACCAGTGTACCAGGTCCTCATATGTTCAGACAGAGGACTCAGGGTACCAGTGTGGGCCCGGGTCCTCATATGTTCAGACAGAGGACTCAGGGTACCAGTGTGGGTCCTCATATGTTCAGACAGAGGACTCAGGGTACCAGTGTGGGCCCGGGCCCTCATATGTACCTGTCAAACTACTTCCCCAGAGTGAGAGACACCCACAGACACAACACCAGAGGGAACCCAGCTGATCTTGTTCCCCCCAGATTAGACCCAAACATGGGGATGAATTCATTCTGCGGTCCTGCCACTCCACCAGGCAGCCATCATAAAGTAAGACTCCCTGAACCTCCTTCAAAACCACCATAAAACATCACCTGACTGCAATTCACCTGGACCTACAGACAAGTCTTCTAAAGCCCCTTTTCGACTGCAGTTTTAGCAACACACCACACCACACCACATAAAAATATCTACATTTTCCATTACAAAAAAGTACCCCTATCGGTAAGAAACAAATTGACCCTTTTAACTGTGATTATAATACAATATAAGTTTGTATTACAACTATCCTAATTATAATGCACTGTAATGGATTATAACTGTGATTATAATACACTATAAAGTATTAATGTATTATTATGATAAATTAAAATACACTATAATAGATTATAATAGTGGTTATAACACAATAGAATCTATTATCATGTATTACAACTATATCCTGGTGGTCTAAATGAAAAGTCAGTGAGTCAGTTGGCCTAGCTCAGACCTACTCTAGAGTGGATACTTTTTAGTACCCTGTTTAGTACCACTTTCACACCACTCCTTTGCAGTGGAAAACCTGGCACAAGTGGGCGGTGTGATGTTGAGTGGTGTGGAGTTGGGCCTGTGGAAAATGGGCTTAAGTAACTAGCCACCAGGACAACATTTTAACACTAACTTTTTATTTTCTCTAATTACAATCTAAAATATGAACCCTTGTTGTAAAAAAACAAAGTTGTCCTTTAAGTGGACGGAATCACCACTGCTGTACAAGCTGGGAAAACAAACCAAAACAACAACTATTCATCTTATTGTTTCTAATGATCAACAACAGCCTGTACATTCCTGTGCACAAGCCTGGCTTTGGGTATCATGATAAACAAGAGGGGGGTTAATTTAAGGATTAGTGCTCTTAGAAGAGACTCGGCCTGGGAAAACACTCAACAATGGAACACTAAACAGTGTGGGAGGGGATTAGGACAGGAGAGGGGGGGGGGCTAAGCCCCCCACAAACATGCCAATCAAGCACCCAGCGTGGAGAAAGTGGAGGGATACGTAGCGGGGCGATCACATTCAGTGGATTAAGGTTCTACAGCACACAGTCATCCTACCTGGAACGGTTATTACTTTAAACATTGTTTTATGCTTTAACTAGTGAGGAATAGCAGTTCATGATTGTTCAAAAATAGCAGATAGCAGTTACAGGACTTCTGAGTGTCCATTTGGGCACTTGTTCTCCAGTAGTCAGGGACAAGCCCAAAAGCTCAAGGAATAGGGTTGAACCTGTGATGTCATGCCGTACTTTTTATTTCTGTTTTATCTATTAGTTTGGTTATTAAAGTCTACAGAATGAGAGGCCTGCTCTGAAGGAAACATCGCAAAAAAAAGGTTATGGCCATTTGTATATTCACTGTCCCATTGACTCCACTACACAGGAAAAGAAAAATATTAAAAAATGCAAAAAAAAAGATCTGCTTTAAGTAGCATGTGAGGGGTCAAACTAGGGGTTCTTCATGATTCTGAATCCATTTGTTTTGCATGAAGAATATTCCTTGGACTAAATTTCGGCCTGTGAAAACTGTGAAAAGTGATGAGTCATCAAAAAAAAGTGCGAAATTTGGAAGTGTGCCCCACGCACTCACATGCACGCGCGCCAATGCATGTGCACGCAACGTTTTCGGTGGGGTATAAAAGTAAATGACAAGGGTGCAATTATATTCAATATTTAATAGTTTTGTAGAAAACACAACATAACTCATCAAGCTTAATTAGAGAGTCTCGCATAGTGTTACTTTGTGCTTTTCATTTGGACAGAAGACATTTAAACAATGTAGTCAATATTCAGCCATCAATCATTAATGCAATAAATAACAGACAGTGAACTGGTAAACGCATGTTTTGGATAGCACATCATTTTAATTCTTAAATGAAATGAAACCAAAAAGATTGGAGTAGCCTAAGTTCCCCTGTTTAGTTATAACAACTGCCAGAGTGGGTCTAGGTTATCTGACAGACAGGCTGTGCCACTCTGGTTTGAGTGCTTTCAGTAGCGCGATGTGCCCTTACACAGGGCTCTGGTTTCCAGGGGCCAGTTGCACCACCAGAACGTAAGTTCTGCCCTAAGTTAGGGTGTAAAGTCCTTACTAGATGTATTACAGTTAACTACTGGCACAAGTGATGAGCTGAGTATTACAGTTAACTACTGTCACAAGTGATGAGCTGAGTATTACAGTTAACTACTGGCACAAGTGATGATGAGCTGAGTATTACAGTTAACTACTGTCACAAGTGATGATGAGCTGAGTATTACAGTTAACTACTGTCACAAGTGATGAGCTGAGTATTACAGTTAACTACTGGCACAAGTGGAACGCCTCTTCCTCTACATTCTACAGTATGTAGTCCTTAAGCAATCACTGTAGCTGTGCATTGACATAACGAATTCACAACCAATATTAGCTCTTGAAGTCGCACAACGCAATAGTATGCTGTTAATACAAATGTGTTGTTTTTAAATGTTAAACAAAAAGCAATTTTACCCCCAAAATGAATTGTTTTTTGGGGGTGAGAGAAGTTTGGGAATGCTGTTTCCCCGCATATGTGTCTGTGTGAGTCCGTTGGTGTGTGAATGCCCAAATGTAAATGCTCTACATCTCTCAATGCCCTTTAGAGAATGATTTATGTTGGATGGATGTCAACTATCCCATCCTAAATGTGGATAAGGCCAGCTCTAACGTTGTGTGCCTCGGGTATTTCTCTCATCTTACTTGAATAGTAAACAGGCAATACTGTAGGTAATCAAACTGACTCTGTGCCTGACTGAGTTTCAAGTAAAGTAAATTAAATAGCAGATGTGGAGACACAATGTGATGCTGTCATCATCCAGTATGATGTTTGGTTGCTCTCATCCTCCATGTTGGACTGTAGGCTGGTTGTTGTCGCTCGCATCGCTTCCAGTTTGACCGTCCAGCCTAATAGAGTCTATTTCAGCTTTTTACCTCCATGTGGGAAGTAGTCTGAGCTGTGATATCTCAGGGTAGGGTCACACACACACACACACACACACACGCACACACACACGCACGCGCAGGCAGGCACGCACATACGCACGCACGCACTCGTGCAGGCACACACACACACAGGCGCACACACATAATTGAACACACCTGCCCTTCAGTCAATGGGACACTGTTGTGAAAGTCACACACAATGCTGACCTCAGAGCATCACGCACACACACACACGCACGCACGCACGCACACACACGCACGCACACACACACACACTCTGCTGACCAGATGAAAACACATCGGGGGGGGCAGAGAGGACATCCTAGAATTACAGTGGGTCAGCAAACGTCCAATTCTTTGAACTGTTACACATCATGTACAGTAGACTGTCTCTCTGTCTCTCTCTATGTACAGTAGACTGTCTCTCTGTCTCTGTCTATTTGAACTGTTACACATCATGTACAGAACACTGTCTCTCTCTGTCTCTGTCTCTCTCTATCGCTCCCATTTGTCACACAGCTGAATGGTTAGGGAGCCCGCCTGGGGAACCAGAGCCCCTGGTTGTCCCAGGTTCCATTCCATAGCTGAATGGTTAGGGAGCCGCCTGGGGAACCAGAGCCCCTGGTTGTCCCAGGTTCCATTCCATAGCTGAATGGTTAGGGAGCCGCCTGGGGAACCAGAGCCCCTGGTTGTCCCAGGTTCCATTCCATAGCTGAATGGTTAGGGAGCCCGCCTGGGGAACCAGAGCCCCTGGTTGTCCCAGGTTCCATTCCAGGGTAGCAATGTGGATGTGTGTCCCTGAGCAAGACTCTTAACTCCTAATTGCTCACACACTCCTTGTGGGCAGAGAATCAGCTGGATTGGGCTGAAAATACTGAATTACATTTTTAGTTTAGTTTCAAACCATGTCATCAATGTCTGTCCTCCTTTCATCACACCATCTTCCTTCTCTCTTTCTCTTTCTCTCTCTTACACACACACACACACACACACACACACACACACACACACACACACACACACACACACACACACACACACACACACACACACACACACACACACACACACACACACACACACACACTACTTTCAGTTCTTTGATGTCAGTAATGCATACATTTCCATGAACACAGAGCAGAATGAGTTCAGTGTCTCGTGACACTCTGTCACACCTGTGTGACTGTCATTACAATGATCAAACACCATGTGACATCACACACACACACACACACACACACCTAGACACAGCAAACACGCCTCTATGGCTCACGGTCAAAGGTTCAGACCACAGATATAAAGAGCTAGATGCCTCGTTCGCCTCTGCAGTTAATTGGAGCGATGTGCAAAAGTTCTAGTCCGGACTTCCTGGAAAAACTAAGGGAACGCTGTCAGTCAAAGTGACTACTGGCCAATCACAGCGTGTCTTTTCCGTGACTTATCCAAGGACCACAATTCAATTCAACAGAGCCAGTTCCGATGTTGCGCTGCTCAGCTGTTCTTATAGGCTGCATACGTAAAGACCAGCCCCCACCTGCCTCTGATTGGCTTACAGACTTCCGTATGTGTGACGCACGCGGAAGCAATGAACACGGAAGCGACGAAGATTCCCTTAGTTGCTCAATGCATTTAGCGCCCCCTAGCCGAAGGAGGCGTCTACCTTTCTATGTCTAAGGTTCAGACACTGCCCTCTATCCACAACTTTCTAACATCCCATCATGCATTGCACAGAATGTGCAGGCAGCTTCCGGCGCCACAGCTGAGTGTGATCTACAAGCTCACAACGGTTGCATCTGCGACGCGACGTG
>NW_027664563.1:2500-27500 GCF_963921795.1 Nannobrachium achirus | reverse complement strand
ATGCCCTACTGATCCATTACAATAATACATTACTGTACCTATGCCCTACTGATCCATTACAATAATACATTACTGTACCTACGCCCTACTGATCCATTACAATAATACATTACTGTACCTATGCCCTACTGATCCATTACAATAATACATTACTGTACCTATGCCCTACTGATCCATTACAATAATACATTACTGTACCTACGCCCTACTGATCCATTACAATAATACATTACTGTACCTACGCCCTACTGATCCATTACAATAATACATTACTGTACCTATGCCCTACTGATCCATTACAATAATACATTACTGTACCTACGCCCTACTGATCCATTACAATAATACATTACTGTACCTATGCCCTACTGATCCATTACAATAATACATTACTGTACCTATGCCCTACTGATCCATTACAATAATACATTACTGTACCTATGCCCTACTGATCCATTACAATAATACATTACTGTACCTATGCCCTACTGATCCATTACAATAATACATTACTGTACCTATGCCCTACTGATCCATTACAATAATACATTACTGTACCTATGCCCTACTGATCCATTACAATAATACATTACTGTACCTACGCCCTACTGATCCATTACAATAATACATTACTGTACCTATGCCCTACTGATCCATTACAATAATACATTACTGTACCTATGCCCTACTGATCCATTACAATAATACATTACTGTACCTATGCCCTACTGATCCATTACAATAATACATTACTGTACCTATGCCCTACTGATCCATTACAATAATACATTACTGTACCTACGCCCTACTGATCCATTACAATAATACATTACTGTACCTACGCCCTACTGATCCATTACAATAATACATTACTGTACCTATGCCCTACTGATCCATTACAATAATACATTACTGTACCTACGCCCTACTGATCCATTACAATAATACATTACTGTACCTATGCCCTACTGATCCATTACAATAATACATTACTGTACCTACGCCCTACTGATCCATTACAATAATACATTACTGTACCTATGCCCTACTGATCCATTACAATAATACATTACTGTACCTATGCCCTACTGATCCATTACAATAATACATTACTGTACCTATGCCCTACTGATCCATTACAATAATACATTACTGTACCTATGCCCTACTGATCCATTACAATAATACATTACTGTACCTATGCCCTACTGATCCATTACAATAATACATTACTGTACCTATGCCCTACTGATCCATTACAATAATACATTACTGTACCTATGCCCTACTGATCCATTACAATAATACATTACTGTACCTATGCCCTACTGATCCATTACAATAATACATTACTGTACCTATGCCCTACTGATCCATTACAATAATACATTACTGTACCTATGCCCTACTGATCCATTACAATAATACATTACTGTACCTATGCCCTACTGATCCATTACAATAATACATTACTGTACCTATGCCCTACTGATCCATTACAATAATACATTACTGTACCTATGCCCTACTGATCATTACAATAATACATTACTGTACCTACGCCCTACTGATCCATTACAATAATACATTACTGTACCTATGCCCTACTGATCCATTACAATAATACATTACTGTACCTATGCCCTACTGATCCATTACAATAATACATTACTGTACCTATGCCCTACTGATCCATTACAATAATACATTACTGTACCTATGCCCTACTGATCCATTACAATAATACATTACTGTACCTATGCCCTACTGATCCATTACAATAATACATTACTGTACCTATGCCCTACTGATCCATTACAATAATACATTACTGTACCTATGCCCTACTGATCCATTACAATAATACATTACTGTACCTATGCCCTACTGATCCATTACAATAATACATTACTGTACCTATGCCCTACTGATCCATTACAATAATACATTACTGTACCTATGCCCTACTGATCCATTACAATAATACATTACTGTACCTATGCCCTACTGATCCATTACAATAATACATTACTGTACCTATGCCCTACTGATCCATTACAATAATACATTACTGTACCTATGCCCTACTGATCCATTACAATAATACATTACTGTACCTATGCCCTACTGATCCATTACAATAATACATTACTGTACCTATGCCCTACTGATCCATTACAATAATACATTACTGTACCTATGCCCTACTGATCCATTACAATAATACATTACTGTACCTATGCCCTACTGATCCATTACAATAATACATTACTGTACCTATGCCCTACTGATCCATTACAATAATACATTACTGTACCTACGCCTTACTGATCCATTACAATAATACATTACTGTACCTATGCCCTACTGATCCATTACAATAATACATTACTGTACCTATGCCCTACTGATCCATTACAATAATACATTACTGTACCTACGCCTTACTGATCCATTACAATAATACACACAGCAGAATACGCCCAAAGCCATATCCAAACTATAACAATTTAACTGATAGTTTTTATCAGTTACATTTTTTTCAGTTTTTATTTAGCACAGTAGTGACAAATTAATAGCTTTCTCAGTACGTTTTTCTCTCGTTACAAAGTTTTACCTTTTTTAAGCACAGTACAAAGTAAGTTTCAAGTTTGTTTGTTTTTTAGCACAGTTTATTTTGAGCACTGTAGTGACAAATTAATAGCTGTGCATTGTGCAAATGCAGGCTTTTCTCAGTAGCCTACAAGTTTTATATTGTCTTCATGCCTTTACTAGGTCTGATTTCAGCCACTCCTGGAAGTCCTTGCGTTTCCGCGAGGCGGGTCTGAACTCAATCCTGGTGGGTTTAGGAAACACGCGATGGAGACAACAAACGGCACCATGTGACCTCACAGAAAGGGGGAGGGGGGAGAGGGGGCGGAGGGGAGGGGAGGGGAGGGGAGGGGGAGGGGGAGGGGGGAGGAGGGGAGGGGGGGGGGGTGTTCCAATGAGGATAGAGGAATTCCAATGCTTTGATACTGTGGTCTCCTGGTAACACAAGAGCAGCTGTTCTTTATTACTGTGTGTGTGTTTGTGTGTGTGTGTGTGTGTGTGTGCGTGTGCGTGTGCGTGTGTGTGTGTGTGTGTGTGTGTGTGTTACATAACTGCCTCCGCAGGTGAACTGGAATCATGTTAACACAACAGCCACAGGACACACACACACACACACACACGCACACGCACACGCACACGCACACGCATACACACACACACACACACACACACACACACACACACACACACACACACACACACACACAGCTTAAGCAAACTCTTATATTTCCAGATGACATAACCACAAGTGCACTCACGTCAATCTCATGTCCCTTAGCTTAGGACACACCCATGTCAACACAATGCACACACGCACGCACGCACGCACGCACGCACGCACGCACGCACGCACGCACGCACGCACGCACGCAGAGAGACAGAGAAAGTGTTTCCGTCAGTAAGCTGACACTCACAGCCTGGAGTTATCAGGACCACTGACCCATTTTAGTCCTAAATATGACCCTCAGTGTCTAGCATCACACACCATGAGTCTGAACATGTAACCTGTGCGTGTGCACGCGTGTGTGTTAGGGCATTAACGAAAAAGTCGTCAAGTCGACTTCATTACACAAGTCGACTCCCACCAGAGAAAGTCGAAAGTCGAAGTTGAACAGAAAAATAATAATACTTTCTATTGTGAAAATAGCCGATCTACATGCTCACAACGCCTCGCAGCGCGAGGCGTTGTGAGCTTGTAGATCTGCTATTTGTGGCTAAAGTTCTCAGAATATGCACACTAGGGTTCAAGTGGTTAATATAAAAAATCAAACCTCGGTTCGAAGTGGAGCGGTGAATTTGAGCAGCTGTACCCTATGTGAGTGAGTGAGTGAGTGAGTATAAACTGTGCCTGTGAGTGAGTGGTGAGTGTGCCTGGCCTGCACAAAACAGCGCCCCTCCTTTAACTAGTGTGTTGTGTGTGGCCACTCAAGGTATTGCCAGACTACGGACACGGCCAGCCAGCCACCCAGCCAGCCAGCCACCCAGCCAGCCACCCAGCCACATACCCACGGATATACCTGTTCATTGGGAGCGCTTTCACCGCTCCAAAAAGAAGAAAAAAAGTTTCTTCTATCTCGCAAAGATTTGGAGGACCCCCTGTAGTAACTCTCTGCCAGGGCAGCATACCAGGGCAGCAGATGAACCTGTCATGTGTCTACAGTTGAACCACTAAGCACTGGAGCTTCTACTGAGTCTGTTCCTCTGTGCTGTATCTGTCTGTTATTCATGTGTCTACAGTTGAACCACTGAGCACTGGAGCTTCTACTGAGTCTGTTCCTCTGTGCTGTATCTGTCTGTTATTCATGTGTCTACAGTTGAACCACTGAGCACTGGAGCTTCTACTGAGTCTGTTCCTCTGTGCTGTATCTGTCTGTTATTCATGTGTCTACAGTTGAACCACTGAGCACTGGAGCTTCTACTGAGTCTGTTCCTCTGTGCTGTATCTGTCTGTTATTCATGTGTCTACAGTTGAACCACTGAGCACTGGAGCTTCTACTGAGTCTGTTCCTCTGTGCTGTATCTGTCTGTTATTCATGTGTCTACATGTGAACCACTGAGCACTGGAGCTTCTACTGAGTCTGTTCCTCTGTGCTGTATCTGTCTGTTATTCATGTGTCTACAGTTGAACCACTGAGCACTGGAGCTTCTCTACTGAGTCTGTTCCTCTGTGCTGTATCTGTCTGTTATTCATGTGTCTACATGTGAACCACTGAGCACTGGAGCTTCTACTGAGTCTGTTCCTCTGTGCTGTATCTGTCTGTTATTCATGTGTCTACAGTTGAACCACTGAGCACTGGAGCTTCTACTGAGTCTGTTCCTCTGTGCTGTATCTGTCTGTTATTCATGTGTCTACATGTGAACCACTGAGCACTGGAGCTTCTACTGAGTCTGTTCCTCTGTGCTGTATCTGTCTGTTATTCATGTGTCTACAGTTGAACCACTGAGCACTGGAGCTTCTCTACTGAGTCTGTTCCTCTGTGCTGTATCTGTCTGGTATTCATGTGTCTACATGTGAACCACTGAGCACTGGAGCTTCTCTACTGAGTCTGTTCCTCTGTGCTGTATCTGTCTGTTATTCATGTGTCTACATGTGAACCACTGAGCACTGGAGCTTCTACTGAGTCTGTTCCTCTGTGCTGTATCTGTCTGTTATTCATGTGTCTACATGTGAACCACTGAGCACTGGAGCTTCTCTACTGAGTCTGTTCCTCTGTGCTGTATCTGTCTGTTATTCATGTGTCTACATGTGAACCACTGAGCACTGGAGCGTCTCTACTGAGTCTGTTCCTCTGTGCTGTATCTGTCTGTTATTCATGTGTCTACATGTGAACCACTGAGCACTGGAGCGTCTCTACTGAGTCTGTTCCTCTGTGCTGTATCTGTCTGTTATTCATGTGTCTACAGTTGAACCACTGAGCACTGGAGCTTCTCTACTGAGTCTGTTCCTCTGTGCTGTATCTGTCTGGTATTCAAAGTGACTGATTGTGAGGAAGATTCAAATGCACTGCATTGAGATGCATAATATTATGGTCTGCTCTTCTCCCCACCGAGACCAAAGCTCAACAGCAGTGTGAGCTGAACCAGAACTAAAGTAACGCCAACGTTTACCTCCTGTGACGTCCTCAGCTATTGGACATGAAATGTAAGCGCCGTTACCAGGGCAGGAAATTCACGGCGGCCACGACGGCCATGGCCGCCGTTGCCCCTCTCTTTGGCCGTGTGCCCCTCGAAAAATGACATGCCCAAACGGCCACAGTGGCCGTGGTGCCCTGGCGCCCACAGCAGTCCATTAACTGCTTTTTACCGTTTTTTCCTCTGCGCGATTTTCCAGTCATTACGGTAACAGCAGTGCGTGGTTGGTTGAGCTGCGCACATGACCAGAAGTAGATTCCATTTACGCTCGTAGTAGCAGCATAGCAGCCGCCGCATAGTGGAGCTGCCGGAGTCCCGCGACACAGTGTTTATACAAGTTACAACACAAAAACATCACCGGGCTACACGGGAGTTTTATCTAACGCAGCCTGTTGAATAAATCCGAATGTGCGAACGAATGCCTTCAAACGGAGCTCTGCTGAGCTCAGGACAACAACCAAAATGCAGCACAAGGGAACCAAAAGCTATTCTTTCCCCAAGAGGCTGAGCTGTCAGAAAGTACATCATTGTTGAGAAAGGGATCACTCCGCGAACGGGAGGGAGGAGTTTGTGTGCGTGTGTGCGTGTGTGCACATGGCCAGTGGTGGAAAAAGTACTCGAATGTTTTACTTAAGTAAAAGTATCAATAGCCTACTGCAATGTAGAAATACTTCCGTTGCAAGTAAAGTCCTCAAATTCCAAATATACTTGAGTAAAAGTACAAAAGTATTGGTATCAAAATGTACTTAAAGTACCAAAAGTAAAAGTACAACATTATTGAAAATAGCAGATCTACAAGCTCACAACGCATAGTTATGCGACACATCTTGAGCTTGTAGATCTGCTATTTTTTTCTACAAGCTTGATTATTTTCAAATAGCCTAAATAGGGATAAAGTGGTTCATGTATGTTTAATAATATTATAATTTATTATGCAAAGTAACTGGTATTACTAAAGATTTCAAATAATTGTAGTGGAGTAAAAGTACAATATTTGGATCCGAGATGTAGTGGAGTAGAAGTAAGTGTTAGAAATACTCAAAATTACAATAAACAATTAAGTACAATACTTAAGTAAATGTACTTAGTTACTTTACACCACTGCACATGGCAAAACATAAATAAACAGGTTCTTGATATTTATTTAATTGAAAGGTATTACATTAAACCTTAACGTTTAAGCTAAATTAATTATGACTGTGGCGTGGACTTAAAATCATTGTTTTAATGATGACCTTCCTGCCCTGGCACTTGGCCTTTGTGCCCTCAAAAATTTGACAACACCAAAGGCCAATTGGCCTTGCCCCTAAACTGACGAAATTCTAGGCCTGGCCGTTACTGTAGTCAGTGACGTTTGACATTCAAATGTACACATTCAAAATAGCCCTTTGCCCTCTTGTGTCAAAAAAATATAAAAATACAAATCTACAAACTCACATTTACAGTTTGTAAACTGTCTATTTTCAAAATGTTTGCATGACACTGGTGTGACAAAGTAAAAGAATAACAACAACTATTTAATTTATTCTTTGATGTATAAAAAAAACAAATATTTAAAAGCACGCTTCTCGATTATTCAATAAATCGAAAAAATAAATAATATTATTATTTCAACCGCTGCCATCCACAGCCACACATTCCAACTGCTGCTGCTTGCTAATTAATGGTAAATGGTCCATTATGCACTTTTTACCCAAGGTGCTTTACATAGATTGTACATTGCATTCACCCATTCACACACACATTCATTACATTCACCCATTCACACACACATTCATTACATTCACCCATTCACACACACATTCATTACATTCACCCATTCACACACACATTCATTGCATTCACCCATTCACACACACATTCATTACATTCACCCGTTCACACACACATTCATTACATTCACCCATTCACACACACATCCATTACTTTCACCCATTCACACACACATTCATTGCATTCACCCATTCACACACACACACATTCATTACATTCACCCATTCACACACACACACATTCATTGCATTCACCCATTCACACACACACATTCATTGCATTCACCCATTCACACACACATCCATTACTTTCACCCGTTCACACACACACATTCATTACATTCACCCATTCACACACACATTCATTACATTCTCCCATTCACACACACATTCATTACATTCACCCATTCACACACACATTCATTACATTCTCCCATTCACACACACATTCATTACATTCACCCATTCACACACACATTCATTGCATTCACCCATTCACACACACATTCATTACATTCTCCCATTCACACACACATTCATTACATTCACCCATTCACACACACATTCATTACATTCTCCCATTCACACACACATTCATTACATTCACCCATTCACACACACATTCATTGCATTCACCCATTCACACACACATTCATTACATTCTCCCATTCACACACACATTCATTACATTCACCCATTCACACACACATTCATTACATTCTCCCATTCACACACACATTCATTACATTCACCCATTCACACACACATTCATTGCATTCACCCATTCACACACACATTCATTACATTCTCCCATTCACACACACATTCATTACATTCACCCATTCACACACACATTCATTGCATTCACCCATTCACACACACATTCATTACTTTCTCCCATTCACACACACATTCATTACATTCACCCATTCACACACACATTCATTGCATTCACCCATTCACACACACATTCATTACTTTCACCCATTCACACACACATTCATTACATTCACCCGTTCACACACACACATTCATTACATTCACCCATTCACACACACATTCATTACATTCTCCCATTCACACACACATTCATTACATTCACCCATTCACACACACATTCATTACATTCTCCCATTCACACACACATTCATTACATTCACCCATTCACACACACATTCATTGCATTCACCCATTCACACACACATTCATTACATTCTCCCATTCACACACACATTCATTACATTCACCCATTCACACACACATTCATTACATTCTCCCATTCACACACACATTCATTACATTCACCCATTCACACACACATTCATTGCATTCACCCATTCACACACACATTCATTACATTCTCCCATTCACACACACATTCATTACATTCACCCATTCACACACACATTCATTACATTCTCCCATTCACACACACATTCATTACATTCACCCATTCACACACACATTCATTGCATTCACCCATTCACACACACATTCATTACATTCTCCCATTCACACACACATTCATTACATTCACCCATTCACACACACATTCATTGCATTCACCCATTCACACACACATTCATTACTTTCTCCCATTCACACACACATTCATTACATTCTCCCATTCACACACACATTCATTGCATTCACCCATTCACACACACATTCATTACATTCTCCCATTCACACACACATTCATTACATTCTCCCATTCACACACACACTACACACCACTAACTAAATATGACCAATAATATTATGTCACACACACACACACACACACACACACACACACACACACACACACACACACACACACACACACACACACACACACTCTAAATATGATAGCTATGACACAGATATTACACAGCACCTGATCTGAGGGGAGGAGCGGAGAGCGCAGACACAGAATGGTGTGGAGGTGTTGACCTGCCTCCACCTGTTCTACTGAGATCAACACCATCAGAACTTTATTCTGATAAAACCTGCCACATCAACACCATCAGAACTTCATTCTGATAAAACCTGCCACATCAACACCATCAGAACTTTATTCTGATAAAACCTGCCACATCAACACCATCAGAACTTCATTCTGATAAAACCTGCCACATCAAGACCATCAGAACTTTATTCTGATAAAACCTGCCACATCAAGACCATCAGAACTTTATTCTGATAAAACCTGCCACATCAAGAACATCAGAACTTTATTCTGATAAAACCTGCCACATCAACACCATCAGAACTTTATTCTGATAAAACCTGCCACATCAACACCATCAGAACTTTATTCTGATAAAACCTGCCACATCAAGACCATCAGAACTTTATTCTGATAAAACCTGCCACATCAAGACCATCAGAACTTTATTCTGATAAAACCTGCCACATCAACACCATCAGAACTTTATTCTGATAAAACCTGCCACATCAACACCATCAGAACTTTATTCTGATAAAAACCTGCCACATCAACAACATCAGAACTTTATTCTGATAAAACCTGCCACATCAACACCATCAGAACTTTATTCTGATAAAACCTGCCACATCAAGACCATCAGAACTTTATTCTGATAAAACCTGCCACATCAAGAACATCAGAACTTTATTCTGATAAAACCTGCCACATCAACACCATCAGAACTTTATTCTGATAAAACCTGCCACATCAACACCATCAGAACTTCATTCTGATAAAACCTGCCACATCAAGACCATCAGAACTTTATTCTGATAAAACCTGCCACATCAAGAACGTTCTTCTGAACCTAACATGAAGATGATACTCTCACTAGAGCTGTCACAATTATTACATCGACTAATCGCAATTATTTTGAATAATCGTCATAATCGTTTCCATGTTGAGAAATGTTAATATAGTTACAAACACTTTAAAAAAGTAGAGGAAATAGTAGTGGAAATAGCCGATCTACAAGCTCACAACAGCTTGTAGATCAGCTATTTCCACTATCAATGTTGTTTTTTAAAGGAGCTATAGTCAACTTTTTCATTGTAGGGCTGACACTTTGTTTACATCCTAGTCTATAGACTAGAATGTAAACAAAGTGTTGGTCTGACAATGGCCAAAATGATTATTTTATCATTATTTTACGCTTTTTGTGGTCATTTTGGAATAAAAACACAAATATGAAGCTTATTTTTTCTATAAAATATTTTCGAAACATTATTCAAGAAAAAGATGACTATAGCTCCTTTAAGTATGAAGTTGTCAAATATGTCAGTAATTTCTTTGTATATTTCCGTTATTTGTCATGATTGCCATGTGCAACTTCAAACCTAAAAGCCAAACAGAAATGTAATTGTCAACGACAAATACACCATTAAATCGTTAATCGCAATTATTTGAGTGACAATTAATCGTCATGTAAAATTTCATAATCTCACTGAACCAGAAGTGGGTTCCAGCCAAAACGCGTCCGTCTTAGTTCAAATGCCGTAGACATAACGGACCTTGATATGAAAAAGGTTGAGAACCACCGTAATAAATGAATAAAAAGAGCAGGAATGGACAGAACGTGAACGCTGACCATCACTGTTTACATGATTTACTTTATGGAGCCATGGCATGCACCCAGTGACAGTTGTTGATGTGGCTTTTGTGGCGCCACATGTTGGCAACTTTTTCCCTCCTCTACACTCAAATCTCATGGCCAAAAATAGCAGATCTACGAGCTCACGCCGTGTGGTGTTGACGGTGTGCTGGTGTAGCTAGCTAGCTTACAGTATATTGTGAGCTTTGTGCAGTGCTGTGTTCTATCTGTAACGCACGTATACGGCGTCTGCTGTCGGAAATAAAAATATGAATATCGTCTGCCCTCGGGAACCTTTCAAAGTGGTGTATCTGATAGGCATTATGCACTGGTGTCTGCCCTGGACACACGAATAGCCACGGATCATAGATATATATATATATATATATATTAGATCAGGGGTTTTCAAAGTGGGTGACGGGGCACCCTGGGGTGCCGTGACAGCAGTCCAGGGATGCCGCAAGATCATTTGGAATTTATTTGGACACTTGAAAAAATATTATTTAGTATAATTTTAAACTTAAGTACAAAGTTATTTTCAGTCAGTTCTAACCAAAATGGCTATTATCTCAACGTTTTCCTCGCAACGTAATCACTAAAATCGGGCAGAAACCTCGTATCTCCAAGTTTCAAATGTGTACGTCTTTTGCCCTGCTTCATCATACAAGACTGTCACACAAAACTAGTGAAAACAGCTGATCTACAAGCACACAACGCCTCGCATCGCGCATCGCGGCGAGAATTATAATGTAGGGGTGCCTCAGATTAAAAAAATATTCATGTGGTGCCCTGAGACAAAAAGGTTTGGGAACCCCTGTCATAGATTATAGTGTGCCCTCAAAACAAGTCTAGAACACACCACTGACTTTGTTCTGGTAGAAGTCTTACTTTGAACTAACGAGTGCAGAACATCTGTCAGATGTGACAGCTTGGACTAAACCCCCAAATAAAACAACTTGTCAATCAATCGAACCAATGTGACTTGGGGCGCCCGCTGGCCTACTGGTCCAGGCACATATACCACACAGGCATGGATGCCTGAGCTATTTGAATGGTTCTTGTTTTCATTATTGCAATATTATATCGCAAACAGATCACAATTTTGAATGTTTCCAATAAACCTAATCTGCCACTCTGTGCGTGCGTTTGTGTGTGTGTGTGTGTGTGTGTGTGTGTGTGTGTGTGTGTGTGTGTGTGTGTGTGTGTGTGTGTGTGTGTGTGTGTGTGCGTGACTTTTGAAGAGTCCCGCACTGCCATTGTTGTGAAAGACAATGATGGCGGCCAGATGGCCAGCACACACACACACACACACACACACACACACACACACACACACACACACACACACACACACACACACACACACACACACACACACACACACACACAGGCACCAGACAGTAACAGAGGTCACAGAGTGAGATCATTGGCTGTGGCTCCAGGCTGGTAGAGTCTGTTCTCAGTGAATGCTGGACCCTGAAGCCAACTCTGCAGAAGTCTCTAGAGTAGACCAAGGGTCTTCAACAGGGGGTCTGCAGAAAGTTACAGAAAGATAGCAGCCAGGAGAATGAGACGATAGCAGGACACTGCCAAACACACCAGGAGCTGCAAACTGGTCCCCTACCAACACCAAACTGGGGGTCCTACAATTAAAAAGTAAATTCCTTCCCTGCTACTCACAGCTCCCCCCCCATGGGATAAATGGGATAAATCATCCAGTTAATAACGTTCCGCACCACTTCCCCGTAGGCCGTGGGCCCCCAGCCAATCCCTGCCCCTCGCTCGCCCCTGACCCCCTTTCCCCTCCACTGATGATGAGAGAGAGAGAGGGGGGGGGGGGGGGGGGGGGGGATGGTAAAGGAGAGAAAAGTAAAACAAACTTCTTCACTAAAGTGAAGAAGAATGGAATGTACAAACCAGGGCTTGACAAGAACCTTTTGAGGTACATTTCCCTTTCACTTGTCCAGGCACAAACAATATAAATGTGTCATTTCCCACCCTAGGTGGGGTTGGCGAAAGGGCCTTTCTGTGTGGAGTTTGCATGTTCTCCACGCGTCCCCTAGGGTAGGTGCCCTCATAGTCTCGCGTAGCCAGACAACTATTCCACAATCTCCCAATGCTATATAGAGTCTGGAACAGCAGCTCCCGAACGGCGAGTATCGGAAGTAGCCACTGCTGCACAGAACTGGTAGTCCCATTGGAAACATAACAGAAACACACTCACACAGACAGAGTCATTCGAGCGGCATATTCTTGTTATGGGTGTATAGTTTAAGAAAACGTTTGAAAACATCATGGAAGTAACACCAATAACACCAGAGAAAGACGAAATAACGCCCCAAAAAATGTTGAAAGGAGACTTAACGCTTCCAGTAGGACATGTTTATTGCTACTGCACCAAGGGAGCGGTTGCGTCACATCCGCTTTATCTCGCACTCATCGTTTCTATTTCCGCTTGCCAGACTGTATGCCGGGAGCATTTGCCCAAATCGTGGAGGCAACAGTCTGGCCACGCGAGACGAGTGCCCTCATAAAAAAACATGCAGTAATCCTGGTCTCTGTACTGCCTCTAGTGGTCTTCTATAGGCAGCTGCACTGAGTGAAAACATGGCTCACAAAAATCATGGCATAAAGAAAAGGATGGGCTCTGGTCAAATTCATTTACCTCTGACAGGGTACAGATGGAACCAAAAGGGTCTCTTCCTAAATATCAATCTGTGGGGACCCCCTGCATTCCCCCTCAAGGTCACCTAGGGTCCCCCAACCCCCATGTTGAGAACCCCTGAGTATATCATTTTATTCTACACCTGGACATTCTGGACATGTCAAACACAGTGACAGCAGCAACAAGGCTGTCAGATCAAGACTTCACATTATACTGTAGCTGGAATGATTTAAAAGATGAATAAATAAATGTCTGAAGTTTATTTCCAGTCCAAACAACGCAGCGATAAAAAACGGACGGGTGGAAGGCAGCAGCTCACAGTAGGGACTTTTTCCAGGATGATATTTAAAAGTCATGAAAAATGTATCTCTGTATTATTTGCGAGAACCAAACATCACACACACACGAGAACCAAAACACACACACACACACACACACACACACACACACACACACACACACACACACACACACACACACACACACACACACACACACACACACACAGTGCCAGCTCAGCAGCTCATGTTCTTGGATATTACAACACTCAGAGTATCTCCCGCAGGGCTTGTAAACTGGGTTAGTTGTGTGCAGTGGTGTGTTGGTGTGTTCTAGACTTTATTTTAGGGCATACTATAATCTATGATCCACGGCTATTCGTGTAGCCAGGGCATACGCCAGCCAATGCATAATCAGGGGTTGACACTAAGGTCTCAGAGGCATTTGCCTGTCGGGCAAGTACAGGTCATGTTCTACTTGCCCAAAGGTCATGCCCACTTGCCCGAAAATTAATCATTATAAAATGATAGGTAAGATTTTAAATACAGCTCAATTTAACACTTATTTACTTTCTGGGGCTGTGCCCATATTTCATACCTCAATACCTCCAAATCCAAATACCTACATAGCTATGATTGAATATGTATATGGTTTCACAGGTTAACAGTGCTCTTATTTTACATTCCACAGACCAGAAGACAGAGCTCACTGGCCATGTTCAGGTGTTTAGACAGATATCTCGTACTGTGTTTATAGACGGTTGCCTCCCCTCTCAAGCACGGGCAACCTGAAGGCAAACTTCACCTGCCCGACAGTTTTATTGACCTGCCGGGGGCAGGTGGGCAAGCCTTAGTGTCAATGCCTGCATAATGCCTATCGGATACGCTACGTTGAAAGGTTCACGAGGGCATACGCTTTAAAAGAAAATTATAATAATAATCCTCAAAGTAGGGGTGGGCGATATGGTGATAATTATCGTTGAGACGATATGATATCTCCACGATATGCCTTTTTAGACGTATCGTATATATCGTGATACAATGAGGGAGCCTTGTAAAAAAGTCCTGTTAATACAGAGATTCATTGCAGAATCCAATTTAAACCTGCATTTTGGTCTAAATCAGTAGTTCTCAAACTTTAAAATGCCAAGGTCTCCACTTAACTCTGACAGTATACAAATGAAACCAAATAATTTGTATACTGTCAGAGTTACATACTTGTAAAGTTCAATTTAGACCTCCCAAAAGGAACCCAGAGAGTCTAGTTTTTGTCAAGTAACTTGAAAAACAACCATAAAAACCAACGTGAAAAATAATCGTGATACAATCGTGCATCGTGATACAGCTTCGGAAAATATCGTGATATTGTATTTTTCCATAACGCCCACCCCTACCTCACAGCATACTCTGTATACCCGCGTGACAGGTAGAACACAGCACTGGATGTAAGGGCTTGTAAACTGGGTTGGATGTAAGGGCTTGTAAACTGGGTTGGATGTAAGGGCTTGTAAACTGGGTTGGATGTAAGGGCTTGTAAACTGGGTTGGATGTAAGGGCTTGTAAACTGGGTTGGATGTAAGGGCTTGTAAACTGGGTTGGATGTAAGGGCTTGTAAACTGGGTTGGATGTAAGGGCTTGTAAACTGGGTTGGATGTAAGGGCTTGTAAACTGGGTTGGATGTAAGGGCTTGTAAACTGGGTTGGATGTAAGGGCTTGTAAACTGGGTTGGATGTAAGGGCTTGTAAACTGGGTTGGATGTAAGGGCTTGTAAACTGGGTTGGATGTAAGGCGATACGCGCTGCACTGCGGAACAATCCGGTCTGATCTGAACGGCCCACATACCAGGACAGTGGAGGGGAAAAAGTACTCACATTAATTACTTGAGTAAAAGTATCGATATATATTTGACAATTTGGTAAACGTTTAATTTGTCATTTTAGAGGTATTAAAAAGTCCTTAAATTGTCACTTTAGAAATGTGCAGATACACTCTATACACTTACACTTTATGTTGGTTTGTTTACTGTTGAGTGAGAAAACAATGTTGCACATTAAGTTAATCATCTGGGGACCCCCCAAAATAATTGGGGGGTCGTGTGTGATGTGATGACGTCATCAAACGATAAAGTCGACTTCAACTCAACTTTTTACTGAGTCGAGTCGACTTGCAAAAATCACAAGTCGTTAATGCCCTAACACGCACGCACACACACACACACACACACACACACACACACACACACACACACACACACACACACACACACACACACACACACACACACACACACACAGTCTCATTAGCATAACAAGGCACTGTGAATCCTCCCAGACAGGTTGAGCATTGTGACCCTGCTGACAGACGGGCAGGGCCGTGCACACGCACCGTGCACACGCACCGTGCACACGCATGCATGAATACTGGAATGCGCTTGAGCGAGGCAAAGTTATGGACATACACGTGTGCGCGCGCGCGCACACACACACACACACACACACACACACACACACGCGCGCGCGCAGCAGCGCACACACACACACACACACACACACACACACACACACACACACACGCACGCAACGATTTTGATCAGAGTCTGATCTGGTGATTTGTGTCTGCTGATTCAAGCTAACATGTCAATGCATTGCTAAAGCACTGCTGTTGTATTCCTATGGGAGGGTTTTATTGTTAACCCTATGTTAACCCTATGGGAGGGTTTTATTGTTAACCCTATGTTAACCCTATGGGAGGGTTTTATTGTTAACCCTATGTTAACCCTATGGGAGGGTTTTATTGTTAACCCTATGTTAACCCTATGGGAGGGTTTTATTGTTAACCCTATGTTAACCCTATGGGAGGGTTTGCTTAAAGATTTTGCCCAGCAAAGCTGCTTGGAACAAAAATCCAGGGAACATCTGAGAACGCGGAGCCCTTTAACACCACATACTGTATTCCATTTGTTGCAATAAATGGTTAAATCTACTTTGATGTGAGTCCATGATTGAAGCTAGGGATGGGACGATATGAAAATGTCATATCACGATTATTGTGACCAAAGAAATCGCGATTTACGATATTATCGCGATAATCAAAATCCATTATCCTGGGGCGGAACATTTGCCAAAAAATAGTCGATCTACAAGCTCAAAACTCGTCGCACCGCGACGCGTTGTGAGCTTGTAGATCGACAATTTTTTGGCAATGACATTTGATAGAGTGAAAAAAGGATGTATCAAGTACGTATATTATATGGCACCATTTACCAATTATAGAGGGTTTAAGTGGTACCAGATATGCAGCTCAGCAAATAAAAGGTGAATTGATCCCAGTGCATGAAGGAGGACGATATCACAATAAATTAAATGTGTTTTTTATCACGATAAATGATAATATGGCGTATCGTCCCATCCCTAACTGAAGCACATTAAAGTTAGACCAGTGACTAAAACAGCTTGCGTGAGGCAGCTTGATGTACCAGTCCAGCCCAGAGCTAGCCTGGCGGGGCCTGACGTCATACTGATGTCATACTGACGTCATACTGCGTTCACTCGCTCATTCCTCCCCCAGTATAACGTCTGGCCTTCCGGGTATTGGCAGCGAGTATCCTGATTATTTTCTGATCGGGGCCAATCAGTGACTGCTGTCCGCACAACAAACGTAGTGTTCCTGACAACGAGTGAAAAGCTTCCCCTGATTGGTCCATGTGTAGACGGTGACGTAGATGCTTGTATTGCTGCAGCATTTTCAAAACAACAATGGCTACCCTCGATGCAACAAGTGTAACAGTTAACGCTCTAACGATAAAACAAGCAATAAGTGAAGTTATTTCAGAGTTGGAATCAATTACAACAATTAAAAAGGAACACAGGGGATTCACTAGCGGAGTTCATTGGCCGAAAAGACGTGTTTGTTTACCATTCTTCCGACTGGCTGAGAGATGTTTTGCTACGCTGATTGGTTAGAGGAGTCTGTCTGTCAAGGCAAGTACTCCCGCCCACTTTTCAAGCTGCCAATAGGCCGAAGGCCAGACGTTATACTGGGGAAGGAATGAGTGAGTGAACGCAGTATGACGTCAGGCCCCGCCAGGCTAGCTCAGAGCTGGTCATAGTCACAGTAACTCACCCCCAGAGCTGGTCATAGTCACAGTAACTCACCCCCAGAGCTGGTCATAGTCACAGTAACTCACCCCCAGAGCTGGTCATAGTCACAGTAACTCACCCCCAGAGCTGGTCATAGTCACAGTAACTCACCCCCAGTCCAGCCCAGAGCTGGTCATAGTCACAGTAACTCACCCCCAGTCCAGCCCAGAGCTGGTCATAGTCACAGTAACTCACCCCCAGTCCAAGCCTTGATGCCGAGCAGGAGACACTGGGTCACAGTTATTTTATAGTGTCACCCTGACCTCGCAGACCCAGGACGGGGTCATGCTCAAGCTCCCTCAGCCCTATGTTCCCTCAGCCCTATGTTCCCTCAGCCCTGTGTTCCCTCAGCCCTATGTTCCCTCAATCCCTAACAATTTATTAGACCCTATGTTCCCTCAACCCTATATTTCCCCCAGCCCTATGTTCCCTCAATTCCAAAATAGACCCTATGTTCCCTCAGCCATATGTTCCCTCAGCCCCAAAATAGACCCTATGTTCCCTCAGCCCCAAAATAGACCCTATGTTCCCTCAGCCCTATGTTCCCTCAGCCCAAAATAGACGGTGCCATGGCATTGGTCCGACGTCTCATTGTTCCGACGTCCCATTTTGTACAAAGTTTGGCATGGATAGGGACAACGATGGCGGAGATATGAGTAGGGCAAAAGTGTGACGTGACGTGACGTGTGACGGACAGACAGACTGACTGACTGACTGACTGACTGACTGGCGGACTAACAGACAGCGGGTGGAGGTTTTGATAGTAACTGCGACCTGATGGTCGCTATTAGCCTACTTTTTGTGTTAAATACAAAGTTATTTTAATCAGTTCTAACCAAAACGGATAATCCCTTGCAACATGATGTACACGTGTACACATGTACCCCCAGAACATGTGCTTTCAACAGTGCACGTATAATTTGATGTTGTGGTTACCATCAACACAGGTGTAAAGAAAAATGTGTGGGCTGAGGGAACATAGGGCCTATTAGGGGACTGCCCATAAGTCTGACATCTCATTAGTCCTGCAGGGTTAGGTTTAGGCATAGTTTTACTGAGGTTAGGGTTATCATTCACCAGGTTAACATTCACCAGGTTAGCATTCACCAGTGTTGTCAGGTTAGCATTCACCAGGTTAGCATTCACCAGTGTCGTCAGGTTAGCATTCTCCAGGTTAGATTCATCAGCATTCAAAAGGTTAGCATTCACCAGTGTCGGCAGGTCAGCATTCACCGGGTTAACATTCACCAGCGTCGGCAGGTCAGCATTCACCAGGTTAGTATTCACCAGGTTAGCATTCAACAGTGTCGGCAGGTTAGCATTCACCAGCATCGGACGAATGGGGCGTCAGAACAATGAGACGTCGGACCAATGCCATGGGGGACTGCCCATAAGTCCCGGCTGAGGGAACATGGGGTCTATTTTTGGTCTGAGGGAACATAGGGTCCTATTTTGGTCTGAGGGAACATAGGGCTGAGGGAACATAGGGTCCTATTTTGGGATGAGGGAACATAGGGCTGAGGGAACATAGGGTCCTATTTTGGGATGAGGGAACATAGGGCTGAGGGAACATAGGGTCCTATTTTGGGATGAGGGAACATAGGGCTGAGGAACATAGGGTCCTATTTTGGATGAGGGAACATAGGGCTGAGGGAACATAGGGTCCTATTTTGGGATGAGGGAACATAGGGCTGAGGGAACATAGGGTCCTATTTTGGGATGAGGGAACATAGGGCTGAGGGAACATAGGGTCCTATTTTGGGATGAGGGAACATAGGGTTGAGGGAACATAGGGCTGAAGGAATATAAGGCTGAGGGAAAATAAGGCTGAGGGAACATAGGGCTGAGGGAGCTTGAGCATGGACCCCTCAGGACAGTGAGGACACACACTCTGAAGGTCCATTTGGTTCTTCAACAGGGGGTCCGGGACCCATAGGGGGTCCTCAGAGTTACTACAGGAGGTCCTCCAAATCTTTGTGTGATAGACACCTTTTTTTCCCCCTTTTTTGATATTATTCACTTGAACCCTAGCATCCATATTCTGAGAGAACTTTAGCCAAAAATAGCCGATCTACAAGCTCACAACGCCTTGCACTGCGAGGCGTTGTGAGCTTGTAGATCGGCTATTTTCGGCACAGAGGTTCGGTGTAGAGGGGGAAAAAGAGCAGACTAAGTACAGAGTGAAATGTATTGATGGTTCAAGTGGTTAAATATCTGAAAACACAAATTGACATGAATCCAAAATACACTGATGATTGTGCTGTCAAACTATATGGAATCTATGAACAGCTTGTGGGGGTCCCTGCTTCATCTCGGCTTGTCTTGGAGTGAGAGACTCTCACTGAGCTCTGCTGGAGGTTGATGAAGACTCTCACTGAGCTCTGCTGGAGGTTGATGAAGACGCAGCTCAGAATGTGGGAATTCCAGACATCTGTTTCTGGGAGGTTCCAGAACGTTCCACGCACACCCGCCCGCCCGCCCGCCCGCCCGCCACGCACGCACGCACACACACACACGCACGCGCGCAGACACACACACAATAAGCATGACTAAAGCAGGAGGGCCAGGGGAGGGGTGGAGGGGGGAGGGGGGGGACAGTGACCCTGGGGTGACACCATGGGGTCTCTATAGACATAAATCCTCCTGACTCGTCTGTTTAGCTGGGGTACCGTTGGGGGGGGGGGGGGGGGGGGGGGGGGGGGGGGGGGGGGGGGGGATAGATACATAGACTATGGCGGAAAATGTTCGTTGGCTCCCTTTTTTAAAATATTCTTTTTTGGGGAATTGTGTGCCTTTATTGATAGGACAGTAGACTGACAGGTCTTTATCGATAGGACAGTAGACTGACAGGTCTTTATTGATAGGACAGTAGACTGACAGGTCTTTATCGATAGGACAGTAGACTGACAGGTCTTTATTGATAGGACAGTAGACTGATAGCTCTTTATGATAGGACAGTAGACTGACAGGTCTTTATTGATAGGACAGTAGACTGACAGCTCTTTATTGATAGGACAGTAGACTGACAGGTCTTTATTGACAGGACAGTAGACTGACATGAACTGGGGGGAGAGATGGAGAGTGATGTGCAGACAAAGGTCGTCCGGATCGGGAATTGAACCGGCGACACCCAGCTGCCTTTTTTTTAACTGACGAAAACCAAATAAAACTAGCTATGAACTAAATTAAGAACTAAATATATTGTCAATGTCGTCAACAAATAAGAACTAGACTAAAATGTCAGGGAGGGACTATAGTGGAGAAGAAGTCATTTTATGTTTGGTTGCGCTCAGGTGTAGCCGATCTACAAGCACACAACGTGTTGCGCTGCGACGCGTTGTGAACGGGAGGTGGGGGGGGTGGGAGTCTAACCCGAACCCGAACTTCCAACCGTGGGAAGAAGAAAGGGGGGGGAGAGGGAGGGGGGTTGGGAATGTTACCCCCCCCCCCCCCCCCCCCCCCCCCCCCATTTAAAGCAAGACCTGCATGTGACCCTGGAGAGGACAGTAATCCCTGTTTATTGTAGGTCAGACTATCTGGGGGTCCTTGGGGGGTCCTGGGGGTCTGGTTTCTGTTGGGGGGGGGGGGGGGGGGGGCGTCAGCACCTTTCCAAGCAGCAAGGTCACCAGAACGGTCCCAGTGTCCCAGCAGAGAGAATTAGCTCCATTTCTCACTAAAGATCAGGGGTCTTCAGCGTTTTCAGGCCAAGGACCCCTTAGTTGAGAGAGATGAAGCAGGGAACCCCCACAACCTGTTCATAGATTCCATATAGTTTCATTGTTTGACAAGTACAATCATCAGTGTATTTTAGATTCATCATTACCGTCATTACCTAATACACTGACCTTTCACTCTGTACTTAGTCTGCTCTTTTTCCCCACTCTGCGCCAAACGTCTTTGCCGAAAATAGCTGATCTACAAGCTCACAATGCCGAGCTTGTAGATCAGCTATTTGTGGCTAAAGTTCTAGGATTCAAGACATTTAGCCTCACAGACCTAAAATATTTTGTTATCTGGAAATCTCAGTTGGAACTGCCCTGCGACCCATCAATTCTGGATAAGCGGTTGAAGATGGATAGATGGATAAGATTTTGTCCACAATGCTGTACTGGTGTTGGCGCCATAGGAGAAATGACAGGCAAACATTGATCAAAATAAGAATTCTACTATATTCACTAATTGTGTAGACTTCTTGTAAATTAAGTAGCATAATGCAGATGTTTAATATTTTAACTCTTGAGAGCGTACTCTCTCAAGAGTTATAGATCTACAGTATAAGGGTCCATTTGGTTACCAACTGGTGGTCCCCGGACCACTGGTTTAGCTCTATGAGGGGCTGATAACATGGTGAGTAAATGTGTTCTACACGTGCTGTGGAATGATTCCCTCTAGGCTTTAACCACAAAGTCCACAAGTCCACTCCCACCAGAGAAAGTCCAAAGTCGAAGTTGAAAAAAAAAATATATACTTTCTATTGTGAAAATATCATCACTGTCGGGAAGAAACCTTGTATCACAAAGTTTCAAATGTGTACGTTTCTTCGCAAAGTAAAGCCCTGCTTCATCATACAAGGCTGTCGCACAACAGTAGTGAAAACAGCAGATCTACAAGCACACAACGCCTCGCACCGCGAGGCGTTTGTGTGCTTGTAGATCGGCTGTTTTCACTAGTTTAAATCATTTTTAAAATGATAAATACAATACTGCCTTTCAAGCAGTTTCAAGGGGCACATTTGACCCTTCTCAGGGGCACACCAAGGTCCCCAGGCACAGTGGTTGAGAACACTGACCTAGATCTCCATATATGGAGCTGGCCAATATCTCTACATGATATGACATCACAATGATGACTAGACCAGCTCAGCAGAAGGATATAAAAAGAACCGCATTCTCTGGATACTCCAGATTCAACCAACACAATTCAAGAACTCATCCACAGCACAGGACACCCCATGTCCTCACACCTCTTCAGGATTCTCAGTCACATGATAACCGACACGAGTCACACTAGCAAATGAATTCTGTCCTTGTCCCTTTATGCCCATTATGGAGATCCCTGATGTCATCATCCATATCTGGGAATGCCCATATATGGATATATTGTGTCAATCTCTGTTGTTTCAGCGTTCCTCTCGACCTTAGGGCGTCTTACTGGCATAGTCTGGCAATAGATTCAATATAT
Source organism: Nannobrachium achirus (assembly GCF_963921795.1). NCBI lineage: Eukaryota > Metazoa > Chordata > Actinopteri > Myctophiformes > Myctophidae > Nannobrachium > Nannobrachium achirus. Next base: position 4,178 of record NW_027664563.1, on the reverse strand, counting down.
ATTAGTTAGATGAACTGTACAAATAGATGACTCGTTCTGCTTCCACTGTAAAACACAGAACTTTCCCTTTTCCTTTTGTTCTTTTTCATTTATCTGAGTGGTGGAAAGTCCCTGGCATCTCAGAGAAACAATCATCTCTGCACACACACACTGATCACCATGTTAAAGAATACATACACACTGATCACCATGTTAAAGAATACATACACACTGATCACCATGTTAAAGAATACATACACACTGATCACCATGTTAAAGAATACATACACACTGATCACCATGTTAAAGAATACATACACACTGATCACCATGTTAAAGAATACACACACACTGATCACCATGTTAAAGAATACATACACACTGATCACCATGTTAAAGAATACATACACACTGATCACCATGTTAAAGAATACATACACACTGATCACCATGTTAAAGAATACATACACACTGATCACCATGTTAAAGAATACATACACACTGATCACCATGTTAAAGAATACATACACACTGATCACCATGTTAAAGAATACATACACACTGATCACCATGTTAAAGAATACACACACACTGATCACCATGTTAAGAATACATACACACTGATCACCATGTTAAAGAATACATACACACTGATCACCATGTTAAAGATACATACACACTGATCACCATGTTAAAGAATACATACACACTGATCACCATGTTAAAGAATACATACACACTGATCACCATGTTAAAGAATACATACACACTGATCACCATGTTAAAGAATACATACACACTGATCACCATGTTAAAGAATACCATACACACTGATCACCATGTTAAAGAATACATACACACTGATCACCATGTTAAAGAATACATACACACTGATCACCATGTTAAAGAATACATACACACTGATCACCATGTTAAAGAATACATACACACTGATCACCATGTTAAAGAATACATACACACTGATCACCATGTTAAAGAATACATACACACTGATCACCATGTTAAAGAATACACACACACTGATCACCATGTTAAAGAATACATACACACTGATCACCATGTTAAAGAATACATACACACTGATCACCATGTTAAAGAATACATACACACTGATCACCATGTTAAAGAATACATACACACTGATCACCATGTTAAAGAATACATACACACTGATCACCATGTTAAAGAATACATACACACTGATCACCATGTTAAAGAATACATACACACTGATCACCATGTTAAAGAATACATACACACTGATCACCATGTTAAAGAATACATACACACTGATCACCATGTTAAAGAATACATACACACTGATCACCATGTTAAAGAATACATACACACTGATCACCATGTTAAAGAATACATACACACTGATCACCATGTTAAAGAATACATACACACTGATCACCATGTTAAAGAATACACACACACTGATCACCATGTTAAAGAATACATACACACTGATCACCATGTTAAAGAATACATACACACTGATCACCATGTTAAAGAATACATACACACTGATCACCATGTTAAAGAATACATACACACTGATCACCATGTTAAAGAATACATACACACTGATCACCATGTTAAAGAATACATACACACTGATCACCATGTTAAAGAATACACACACACTGATCACCATGTTAAAGAATACACACAC
>NW_027664564.1:72500-152139 GCF_963921795.1 Nannobrachium achirus | reverse complement strand
GAGAGAGAGAGACGTGTGAGAGAGAGAGAGACGTGAGAGAGAGACGTGTGAGAGAGACGTGAGAGAGAGAGAGAGGGAGAGAGGGAGACGTGAGAGAGAGAGAGAGAGAGAGAGAGAGAGAGAGAGAGAGACGTGAGAGAGAGAGAGAGGGAGAGAGGGAGACGTGAGAGAGAGAGAGAGAGAGAGAGAGAAGAGAGAGACGTGAGAGAGACGTGAGAGAGAGACGTGAGAGAGAGAGAGAGAGAGAGAGCGAGACGTGAGAGAGAGAGAGCGAGACGTGAGAGAGAGAGAGAGAGAGAGAGAGAGACGTGAGAGAGAGAGAGAGAGAGAGAGAGAGAGAGAGAGAGAGAGAGAGAGAGAGAGAGAGACGTGAGAGAGAGAGAGACGTGAGAGAGAGAGAGAGAGAGAGACCCTCTGGGTTGAAATATGCTCCTCCTAGACGCAGGAAGGAAATGTCAAATGCAGACATTCTGTGGTTACCATTGGATTAATGCAGATAGACCGAATGTCAACAGATGACATTTTTTAGCAAAAAAATGTCTGATATCGACATAAATTGAGTTCCCAAAACGTCAGTATACTGACATTTTGTCTGGAGACTGGGTTGCCCTCTCAGCTATTTTCTTAATAACGCTTTTTACTTTTATTTTGTTTTGTAAAGCGACTTAGACTAGAAAAGCGCTATACAAGTTTGATGTATTATTATTATATTATTATTATTATTATTATTACCCCCACCCACCTTCACCCATCTCCACCAACCTCCCCTCCCAATTACCTATTACACTATTACACTTATTACACCTTTACACTTGCCAGCCACACCGGGCACCGGGCCCTCATTTATGTAAAAAATGGTCTATTTTTTTCACCAAATTTTGCGTAGGGCAACGTGTGCACAGCATTATCAATGCTTCTAAACAGACACACCTGCCCTACATTTGATCCAGCGTTGATAAATGCGCAGGCTGAAATTTAAATAACACGCCCTTAATTATTCTAGAAACGCCCCGATTTTACGACCAGAACAATCGAATACGACCTAACAACCAAAGAAAAGCCATGTCCGCGTCCCACACAGACCACGCACACATTGCACGCACGCACGCACACACCTACACACAAAACTAGGCTACTTGGAACAGCAGCATTTTGGTTTACACAGCAGTCTTTGACAGTGGAAACGTGGGATTAACCAACGTACAATTTTTGACAAGGACGCTATAGCACTGCAGCCGACATGAATGACACAAGTCACTGCCATGAATACTTTTGGATATTAATTTAAACCATAGCCTACCCGTGCCGTGCGTGCGCAGACAGAGCGCGTTCATTTGGTTACAAGCAATCATAATTCCCCATGGCCATGATCTCACGGCTCGCCACGTCGGGTTTCCAGCATAGTGTACAGTAGCTAGGCTACTGTATAAATTGAGAGACCCCACGGTTACGTTTTGGATATTAATTTAACCCAATTTCGGCGACGAGCTCTATGCACGTTTGAGTGCTTAAACTAGCGATCATGTAGGTGGGTCTACCGTTGCTGTGCACTGGTCTTCTCCCCGGTGGGCCGTGGACCATAGAGTTATAGCCGTGGACCCCCAAATAAATCATCCGCAGCGTGCGTGCTGAGCGTGCGGGCTGGGCACAGCCAAGCAGGTTGGACCTTCGGTTTTATCCATATTTAAAAGGACTCACGACCCACAGCGGCGCCGCACATGCGTTCGTATCTGTGCTTGTTCTGAGCCAGATCTCCAATCTTAAGATTTATTCTGTTAAAGCAATTAACAGTAGATTTCTTCCATATATAATTTAAATATATATGGAAGAAATCTACTGTTAATTGCTTTAACAGAATAAATCTTAAGATTGGAGATCTGGCTCTTAATGCTTGTCATTGTAACTTGAAAATAAAATCGGCGTGGAATGTCCATGATGTAGCCGGCTATAGGCTATGCTTTTATAAAATGTTATATTTTCACAGGATATTTATTATTGTGTTGGATATACATTTTCGAGTGGATACATGTGTCCATTGCCTGTCAGATATTAACAATGCTGCTCCGCACGTCTACAATGGAAACAAAGTGGTGTAGGATGAATCCTACACCACCTCAGGACTTGACGTGAGATTTGATCCTACCCTAGACCAAAGTCAAAGTCAAGTTGAAATGATAAATGCCGAGACTTGCCTAAATTTCGGTGTACACCCAAATTTTGATCTGCACCACGTTGATAAATGAGGGCCCTTGTGTGTGTGTGTGTGTGTGTGTGTGTGTGTGTGTGTGTGTGTGTGTGTGTGTGTGTGTGTGTGTGCGTGTGCGTGTGTGTGTGTGTGTGTGTACCAATGACACTAATGAAGGCTCTGTTCCATTCTGCTCAAACAGAGTAAGTGTTACCAATGAGGTAACATGTCCTTAGGTCGAACACCCTTTGGTCCGACCACCAAAACCTAACCTTAACCCTGACCCTAACTCAGTAAAACTATGCCTACTAACCCTAACCTCAGTAACCGTGGTGCGGGTGATTAGCTAACCTGCCGACGCTGGTGAGTAGCTAACTGCCGACGCTGTTCGACCCAACGGCCTATGGGGCAGTCCCCTACCAATGATACTAATGAAGGCTCTGTTCCATTCTGCTCAAACAGAGTCAGGGTGCTGATATTGTGCATGTTGTCTCACTGGAAACACTCTGCTACACCAGTGGCAGTGGGTCTCAAAGTGTGGTCCAGGGACCCTCATGGTTCCTTGAGGGGGGTTCCAAATGGACCCTTTGCGGGTGTGTAACTGTGTGTACAGAAATGGAACCGATGGACCTCTAAGGGTCCATTAAGGCATTGGTCTTCAATGTTTTCAGGCTAGGGACCCCCAAACTGATGGGGAGATGGAGCGGGGACCCCCTACCTCGTAGGGTGGGGGTGGGGCTACAACATATATTGTATACTTATGTATAACATTGTGTTTCATGTGTATAAACATATCATGTGCATCTATCTTGTGCATTCAATACTAAGCTATATTAAAATAATAGATTAATATATTCATGCTTTTATTTTAAACATGCATGTGTGGTGAGGTTAAAAAGTATTAAAAATAGAAGTTGCCAACAACGCCACCTGGAGGCTATGAGCCCAGGAACTCACTTAAAATCTCAATAATTTACAAAAGGCAAACAGGTTCTTTAAAACAGGGTTGAGCAGAGTTAAAAACATCAAACCAAGGCTTACAAAATACAAGGTTTATTACAACAAATCACAAGTGTATTAAAACAATAATCCAGCTTCTTGACTTCCTATTAGTGTAAAATCCCTGTAGTCCGTTTAGAAAGGCAACAGTCCTTCAGTCTCCCCCAGACTGGTAATGTCCTCCTCTCAACAGGTCTCCTTTATAGGGTCAAACAAAATAATCCAATCAGTTTACACCGTCTTACAAATTATACACACCGTTCACAATCACTGCACACAAATAATAAGAACTCAAGTAGTAAAGTATTAAAAAGTAAAAGTAATAAAAACATGCAATGATCTATAAAAACGTGCAAAACAAAGTTAAGACAGTGTTTCAATGACTAGATTAAAAGTCCCAAATGGGGCCCTTTCAGTGAGCGATACTACTAATGGATAACACTAAAATGACTAAAAACAGCACAGCAGGCACACAATGTAGATTGCAGAGTCATAGAGGGGCACTTAGCTCGTAAGAGGGGCAAGTCTGAACTTGGCCCCTCTGCTGAGTTGATTCGGCTTCCCCTCTTTCGCTCTGGTCACCCATCCTGGGGAAATGGCACCACCGCTGCCGTCTGTCCAGCGCGGCTGCTGGCCCTCTGCTGCACCGCTGTTCTGCTGGACGTTTCGGGACGTTTCTGTCAGCGTTTCTGTATGGTTCTGGCTCTGATTTCCCCGGTGGCATATCGTGTCGCGTCCTCTCAGTGGGGTGATGCATGTTCTGTCGCATCTCTTCGGGCCTTCCACCCACTGGCGCCTTCTCAGCCCCTCCACAGACGGTTCCTGTCATGGATGGACAGGGCACACCCCACAAGGTGCCTAGCAGCTGTTCTCCCCGCTTGGGTGTCCCTTCCTTTAGGCCCAGAGATCCAGACCCCATCCGTGGTGGCTCTCCGTCCCTCCAGCCAGTTGTTTCTCCTCTGCCCCCTCTTTCAGCTCTGTCTCTTTTTTCCAACTCTACACGGCAGCCTGCCTTTTAAAGGCCACACCCAATTTCCCCAGGTACAGGCCAATTCCCCAATTAAAGGGATATTCCACTTTCAACAGGGAGCAGTGGAAGGGCTTTTCTCCCCACACACACCCATTGTAACTTCAAACTCCATTTTAACCATGATAGATTCATTAAAAACACCCATTATTTTTTTCTGGTGACTCATACTACCCTCCTAATACGTGAGCAGGCCGTGTTTTTTCTATAACTCTTTTCATTTATTTTTAATAATTATTTTTTCGTATTTCATTTTTTCCATTTTCCCAAAGAATTATTAAAAATAAATGAAAAAAAGTTATCGAAAAAACACGGCCTGCTCACGTATTAGGACACGTATTAGGACATATATGGGTCAGTGACGTGACGCCCCAAAAAATGTGTTTTTAAAAAAACTTTAAATTGCAGGCATAAAAGTTATTTACTTTTGTTCTACTCACTCTCAACCTTATGGAAATACATTTTGTTTTTAGATATTTTATTGGAATCAGACTTTATTCAGCAGTTTGTTGTACTTGTGCCTAAAATCGTCATATGGTGTGACATGAAAATAATTGTTCATAAAATGAAAATGGAGTACATCTTTCTTAAGTTACTCACTTTATCAAAGTCCTTTATCATAACTAACCAGTGATCCACTATAGTTTTTTGAAAATTAATTATATCTGTATATTCTTTTCATAATCGACACTCTGTGTGAGGCCCATGTTCATGATCTTACAACATATTTTAAATGTATTCTGTCAAAACTTTCTCTAAAATTACACAAATATTTGTGACTCTTCCTGATAATATTCTCTATGTAATCCATAAACATTTTTTTGGTTTAATCATTAATAAAAATATGATTTTTCACTATTTGGAATGTCACACCAAATGATTTAGTGTCACACCGTATTATCATATCTTCATGTGTCAAAGCAAACTGTGTTTTAACCTACCTATTAGTGAGTACTGAACTTTACTGATTGATTAAACAATTACCCAGGATAACATGGCCTTAATATTTCTGAACAGGATATTATTGTAGGGCTTTAACATGGGATAAGAAAGAATTGTAGTAGTAGATGGATGATGAGGATGTGCACAGGAATGCTACGCACACCTAAGTCTTCTGCCGGCCCACGGCAGAAGGATCCTAAAGAGACAATAAGGCGCATAGCCACACTTGGAGCCAAGGCAACATTTTATTAACACCAATTAGTGGAAACAGAACTCAGCATTCAGGTAAATTGCTTTTTTCCGAAGTCTCCTGAACTTGAACACAGCATTTTGTGTTGAACAAATGTAATTAGGAATCATGACATTACACCACATCTCCACTAGCTAAAGAGTGCTGGGTTGCGCAACTCCGAAAATAGCTGATCTACAAGCTCTCGCAGCACAACGTGTTGAGAGCTTGTAGATCAGCTATTTTCGCTAGTTTTGTCTCGGGTCCTACCTTAACACTGTCCACTGTCCAGTCCAGTGAGTGAAAGTACAAAAGTATTAGATCAGATTAGATTATACATTTAGACTGTATTGTACATCAGCCAGTCGTATTTGGTGAGGGTAGCAAACCGGCTGCCTTGTTGCGGTTCTGCTATGCCACAGACAACCTCCTGCTCTTCGTAGAAAATGCAGTCTCGCCCCTTTGGCTCTCCTCTCTCCTTGCTGGGTCATTGTTTAGTTTCTCCCTGTACTTTCTCGTTCTCTCAGCACTTGTCATTTTCCAGCTGACAAAAGAAAATGGAATGTATAGTTTAAGACAAAGAGAAAATATTGTTTAGATTGAAACAATATGTTAAGGTTTCTGTGAAGGGGTTTCTGCTCTGTCTGATGAATTTGAAGTATCACTGAATGAAGCTAAATTACATTTTATGTAAAAATGTTTAAAACAAATGTTTAAATGTACAAAAGAAACATGGAACTTTGTTATTTATTGTTATATCTGTAGTTAAATACAGTATAAATCATATGGTGTGACAATCAAGTCATATGGCGTGACAAGCAGACATGTCACACCATTATGATTAAGTGTCACACCATATTACGTTTTCTGCATTTAGGTTTACCTTGAGGCTACTATGTACACATTAGCATGCTAACAGCATGCTAGCTATAACAAAGCAACCTAGATCTACATGGAAATATGACCAAAACTTCAAATAACTTAAGCTTTTTTTAATGAAAAGGTGTCACACCAACAGACATCCAAAGTGGTGAGTTTGTCAAAGTTTCAACAAGATGGCATTTCATGAAAATGTTAAAATCATAACTCACCTCAGACACCTGTCTTGCAGTTGTGCTGGGAGTGCTGAATAGCCTTACAGAAGAAGGACCTCTGACTGAAAACATTATGCTTTGACTTTGAAAAGATATAGGCTCACAAATAGACATTTTTTTAGCCTAAATTCATTTTCAAATGATTTTTAGCAATTCTTTTTCTTAGTTTTATTCAAGTTCCAACTTTGAGAAACAAGGTCAGGACAGTCACACCATATGAGTTTTGCCATGTTTGGTTGAAAATTCTGAAGAAATGAGGAATGAAATGTTTTAATCTTGAGTAAGTTCACATAAAGCTTAATGTCCTGCACAATATTCAGAAGGTTTTTGACAAATATATTTTTTATTTATACATGTTTGACACCGAGGACAGCGAAAACATTACGTCACGTCACCCACCCATATATATATATATATATATATATATATATATATATATATATATATAATTATATTATTATATTATTATTACCCCTATCGATATTTGCGTACACGACAACCAGTGCTATTGCTGGTGTACGGCACCAAATTTCCATGGCCCACCATATGGATCCTGTGGGCGTGAAAAATAAGTGGGTGGGCTTTGCATGTTCTCTGGGACCCCATCTACGTATGGACGCCACTTGATCGCCCATCAGCCGTCTGGATGATCTTTTATTCCTTTTTATGTGTTCCTTATTATAACTGCTAGGAATCTTGCAGTTCAAGCACATGTCCACAGTGTGGCAGGCTATTTTCAAAGCTATTGGAACAGCCCACCGTGTACAGACAGAATCACAATCTATTTCCCGTGTACAGTGCATGATCCAAACTTGTGAGGGGCATAAAATCTGTAATAAATCGCTCCAAACATATTGTAAAAATCTAAAACTTCTGTCCATCCATATTCAAAGTAATCCGCATGTAGGCAGTTGTCCTTCACATATTCATATATATTTAATGTGTTTATTCCATAAATATTTTTGGGTGAGGGGGGCTCAACCCAATACAGCAGATCTACAAGCACCTCGCAGATCTACAAGCACCTGCCAGGGACACAGTTTGGTTGGCCTGTATAAGCCTTGCTGTCAACACACTACTACACCAACCATCACCTGCCTACCAATCAGGTCACCAAGCCAGGTGTGGTCAATTAGTGCCTGTCTTTTGATCAGTGCCTCCTGCCAAGTGGCCTCAGTCTTTCTTTGGAGTTCACTAGGAGAGAAGCATGTTTGAGCTCAGAGCAAAGTGTGTTTGTTTTCCATTTGGACTTACTGTGTTTTGTTGGTGTGTTTGCAACCAAGACCAAAGGAATAGCATATGCTCATCGCCTAACTTACAGGGCAGTACTGTAGTATAGCCTAGGCATGTTCATGACTAAAAACTAGGGCCCGTGTACACAGTGGATAATCCCATCAACGAGGAGCTACAGGACTGGCGGGAGCCTTGAGCAGCCTGGTGGGGACCCCGGGTTTCCAGGGGGTCCCTGGCTGGTTCCCAAAGTGTGGTTTGGGGACCCCCAGCGTTTCCATGGCTGGTTCACAACAGCCTAGTACATTCATGGCTGGTTCCCAAAGTGTGGTTCGGGGACCTCTGGGGGGCCCTACAGGGTTTCAAAGGGGTCCTTGGCTGGTTCCCAAAGTGTGGTTCGGGGACCTCTCTGGGTCCCTGAGGGGTTTCTGGGGCCTTGGCCTCGGACTGCAGAGTCCGGGGACTACCGATCAGGGACCACCTCCGCTCCTGTCCGACTTTGGGGCCTCAGCCTGGGACTGCAGAGTAGCCAGGGACCCCCTGGAGTTCCGGGGACCCCCGGGGACCACCGCCAAAAAGCTAAAAAATGACCAAATGATCCCCCCAAAGGGGCTGCTCACAGGGAATTCCTGGGGACCACAACTCCTGGTGCTCCGGAACGACGCACCAGGTTGCGCCTCTAGTGGAGGACCCCCCGCCACTGCAGCGCAAATAAAATGCTGTAACTCGATCTAGGAACGACCGGGAGAGCTGGGGCCGGTACCCACGCGTCCGCCTCGGCGGCCCGGAGACGGCCGTTCATAGAGCGCCACCTATTGGCAGACCCCTGCAACTGCAGTCCGCTAAAAAGGCTTTAACTCTGCCCCGGAGCGACCGGGAGAGACAGGGACGGCACCCAGGGGGTCCCCGGCGGCAGGGCCACCGCCTGGGCCCCGAGGGACCCCTGGAGCTCCAGGGACCCCCAGGGACCCCAGCGCCACCGGGAAAAGAAATATGGAAAATACTCAATTAGCCGATCTACAAGCTATTGCTCCGGATCCAGCCTACTGTAGGCTAGTGAAGCCATCTAAACTCTCCACTTCCCTAATCTATTCTCCCACTGTGCTGGACTTGGATGTGCTGGGCTGTGCTGGACTCTATCAGGCTCTGGTGGGCTGTTTTTGGCTCTGGTGGGCTGGGCTGGGCTCTGGTAGGCTATACAGGGCAGTACTGTAGTATAGCCTAGGCATGTTCTGGTGTAGATGGACACTAATATGGGTATAAGTAACTCAGAGTGTACTAATGGAACCAAATGGACCCTACTAATGGAACCAAATGGACCCTAATATGGGTATATGTAACTCAGAGTGTACTAATGGAACCAAATGGACCCTAATATGGGTATATGTAACTCAGAGTGTACTAATGGAACCAAATGGAGCGGCCCTGCCATGAACTAGAAACACCACATAGTGTTGTCTTGTATGCCTGTTTACATCTGCCCACACTCATAATAGTATGTTGGTCCGTCTTTAGAACACGAAGGGTTCCCAGTTCGATCCCGGGCTCCCCCTGAGTTAATGTCGAAGAGTCCTTGAGCAAGACTCTGAACCCCTAACTGCTCCTGATGAGCAGGTTGGTGCCAAGCATGGTTTCCTCTGCCATCGCTGTATGAATGTGTGTGTGTGTGAATGGGTGAATGTAATGAATGTGTGTGTGAATGGGTGAATGTAGTGCACAATCTATGTAAAGTGCCTTGGATAAAAGTGCTATATAAATGCACCATTACCATTTATGGGATAGGTCAGGGGTCTTCAATAGAGGGTCCGGCACCCCTAGGGGGTCCTCAGAGCTACTGCAGGGGGCCCTGTTGTAACAGAATGTGTGATAGGAACGTCTTTAGTTCTGTTGTAACAGAATCTTTGTGTGACGGGAACGGTGTACATTACACCCCTATTCTGAGGGAAATAGCAGATCTACAAGCTTGAGCTTGCAGTCCGGCTATTTTAGGCAAAGAGGTTTGATGTAGAAGTAAAACATAAGTGGAGACCAAGTACAGCCTTGTTAAGCATTTCATGTCATGAAAGGTGCTCTACAAATAATGTTTATTACTAGTAAGACGCCTCAGGGCGACATGCGACCTTGCCAAGGTCGCGCCAATTCTTGGCCATTTGGCCAGTGATGTATATCGGACCAGTTACCCATATATGGAGATCCATGTACTGTATATAGTACATCCCTTTCATGCCCATACATGGAGATCCCTGTCTGAACCAGCCACACAGATATGGGCCATGTCTTGGCCATCTGGCCAGTGATATAGTATATATCAATGACATCAGGGATCTTCATACATGGGCATAAAAGGGATTCTGGGAATACCCATATATGGACTTTTACATAGGTGATGTCACCTATGATAGCACCTGTGATGTCACAGTGATGTGTCTGGTGTAGTGATGTGCACCCTGGTCTGGCCTATTCAAGCCAGGTCCAGCCTGTAATGGCCTGGTGGAGACATCTAACTACCCCCCTTCCCTGGTCTATACTCCTACTTGGCAGGACTGGGCTGGACTTAGGTGTACTGGAGCTCTATTGGGCTCCTGTGGGCTGTATTGGGCTCTGGTGGGCTGTGCTGTGCTTTGCTGGGCTCTGTTAGGCTGTATGGGGCATAGCTTAGAAATATTCATGTAAAACTATTGGCTGTGGCGTGCACACAAAATCATGTGGTAACTCAATATGGTTATTGTGAGGCTGAAGATGCTTTCCATCATAGTGACATGCAGAAAAAAACTGTCCATATAGTATGGTTTACATAGAAGTCATGCCTTAGTGTACACGGCCAATAGTTTTACATGAACATGCCTAGGCTATACTACAGTACTGCCCTGTATAGCCTACCAGAGCCCAGCACAGCCCACCAGAGCCCAAAACAGCCCACCAGAGCCTGATAGAGTCCAGTCCAGCACAGCCCAGCACATCCAAGTCCAGCACAGTGGGAGAATAGATTAGGGAAGTGGAGAGGTTGGATGGCTTCACTAGCCTACAGTAGGCTGGATCCGGCTTGAATAGGCCAGACCAGGGTGCACAGGACTGCACCAGACTCCACCAGGCTGCTCCATACTCCAGCCATCTCTGTAGATCCTGTGTACACGGCACTCCTAACTCGAACGGTCAAGGGAAAGGGTCGTTTTAGGCGTCAAAACGGGCCCTTTGTCCTTAAAATGAATAAAAAAATCTAAAAAATATGTTTTGTTTTAGGCCGGACACACTTTTCATATTTGAAGCATGCCTGATCCGATGGAATGGGTTTCGTGTCTCTCCGACACTTTGAACCCTTTACGATTGCGAAAAAGACACAGAAACCCGGATTTTTGTCCTTAAAATCAATAAAAAAATCAAAAAAAAAAACGTTTGTTTCACGCAGGAAACACTTTTCATATTTGAAGGATGCCTGATCTGATGGAATGGGTTTCGTGTCTCTCCGACAATTTGAACCCTTTACGATTGCGAAAAAGACACGAAATTTGCACGCCACCAACACGATTACACATTCTTTTGGATAAAATACACTTATTCTGACTTACTTTTTGACGCTGAATCCAACAAACCCGGTCTCGTGTCTCTACGACACTCCTAACTCGAAAGGTCAAGGAAAAAGCCACTGTGATAATAACAATAGTTAAGCCGTACACGATAGGGAGTTCCAATAGAAAAATATAAGCCTCGTGTACAATATAGGCTCGAAGTACACGCGAGCGTACACGCCCCCATAGTTATAATGGGGCGTGTACGCTTGCAACAGGGTGTCGTGTACGGCACCTGTGCCGACTACAATTTCCCAATGGAGGGCAGCAGAGAGCCATTTGTTGAGATCTAATAGGCCCATCCACATGTTTTACAGATCTAATTGGCCCATCCACATGATTTGTAGATCTAATTCCATCAGCAGTTCCCTACCATGATTTGTAGCTCTAAATCCATCACCTGTCACATCCACATGATTTGTAGATCTAATTCTAAAACCAGTCACATCCACATGATTTGTAGATCTAATTCTAAAACCAGTCACATCCACATGATTTGTAGATCTAAACCATACCACAATTTGTAGCTCTAAATCTATCACCTGTCACATCCACATGATTTGTAGATCTAATTCTAAAACTAGTCGCATCCCCATGATTTGTAGATCTAATTCCATCGGCAGTTCCATACCATAATTTGTAGCTCTAAATCCATCACCTGTCACATCCACATGATTTGCAGATCTAATTCTAAAACCAGTCACATCCACATGATTTGTAGATCTAATTCTAAAACCATTCACATCCCCATGATTTGTAGATCTAATTCCCACCAGAGCCCATTATTATAGCCTTCCAGAGCCCAGCACAGCCCACCAGAGCCCAAAACAGCCCACCAGAGCCTGATAGAGTCCAGCACAGCCCAGCACATCCAAGTCCAGCACAGTGGGAGAATAGATTAGGGAAGTGGAGAGCTTAGATGGCTTCACTAGCCTACAGTAGGCTGGATCCGGATGTTATAGGACAGACCAGGGTGCACAGGACTGCACCAGACTCCAGCAGTCTCCACCGGGCTGCTCAAGGCTCCCGCCAGTTCTGTAGCTCCTCGTTGATGGGATTATCCACTGTGTACACGGGCCCTAGTTTCTACATGCCTTAGTGTACACGGCCAATAGTTTGACATGAACATGTCTAGGCTATACTACAGTACTGCCCTGTATAGCCTACCAGAGCCCAGCACAGCCCACCAGAGCCCAAAACAGCCCACCAGAGCCTTTGTGACAGGTGATAGATTTAGAGCTACAAGTTATGGTATGGAACTGCCGATGGAATTAGATCTACAAATCATGGGGATGCGACTAGTTTTAGAATTAGATCTACAAATCATGTGGATGTGACTGGTTTCACATGATTTGATCTACAAATCATGTGGATGTGACTGGTTTTAGAATTAGATCTACAAATCATGTGGATGTCACAGGTGATGGATTTAGAGCTACAAATCATGGTATGGAACTGCTGATGGAATTAGATCTACAAATCATGTGGATGGGCCAATTAGATCTGTAAAACATGTGGATGGGCCTATTAGATCTCAACAAATGGCTCTCTGCTGCCCTCCATTGGGAAATTGTAGTCGGCACAGGTGCCGTACACGACACCCTGTTGCAAGCGTACACGCCCCATTATAACTATGGGGGCGTGTACGCTCGCGTGTACTTCGAGCCTATATTGTACACGAGGCTTATATTTTTCTATTGGAACTCCCTATCGTGTACGGCTTAACTATTGTTAACCCCTGTGTATACGGGCAATAGTTTTACATGACTTTGTGTACACAGCCAATAGTTTTACATGAACATGTTCAGACTTTAGTACTGTACTGTCTCGTGTAGCCCAACAGAGCCCATCACAGCACAACACGGCACACCAGAGCCCAATACAGCCTACCAGAGCCCAATAGACTCCAGCAAACCTAAGTCCAGCCCAGTCCTGCCCAATAGGAGTATAGACCAGGGAAGGGGGGTAGTTAGATGACTCCACCAGGCCATTACAGTGACTTTAATGGCAGACCAGGGTAGACAGGACTGCACCAGACTCCACCAGGCTGCTCCATGCTCCAGCCAGCTCTGTAGATCCTTGCACATGCGATTAACCACTGTGTACACGGGCAATAGTTTTAAGTTTTACATGAACCCTCAGAGGGACACTGTGGGCACTTTGAGAACCACCACGGACCACTTGACAAGCCCACAGTGTCCCTCTGAGGGTCCTCCGACCTCACTTTGAGAACCACCACGGACCACTTGACAAGCCCACAGTGTCCCTCTGAGGGTCCTCCGACCTCACTTTGAGAACCACCACGGACCACTTGACAAGCCCACAGTGTCCCTCTGAGGGTCCTCCGACCTCACTTTGAGAACCACCACGGACCACTTGACAAGCCCACAGTGTCCCACTGAGGGTCCTCCGACCTCACTTTGAGAACCACCACGGACCACTTGACAAGCCCACAGTGTCCCTCTGAGGGTCCTCCGACCTCACTTTGAGAACCACCACGGACCACTTGACAAGCCCACAGTGTCCCTCTGAGGGTCCTCCGACCTCACTTTGAGAACCACCACGGACCACTTGACAAGCCCACAGTGTCCCTCTGAGGGTCCTCCGACCTCACTTTGAGAACCACCACGGACCACTTGACAAGCCCACAGTGTCCCTCTGAGGGTCCTCCGACCTCATTTTGAGAACCACCACGGACCACTTGACAAGCCCACAGTGTCCCTCTGAGGGTCCTCCGACCTCACTTTGAGAACCACCACGGACCACTTGACAAGCCCACAGTGTCCCTCTGAGGGTCCTCCGACCTCACTTTGAGAACCACCACGGACCACTTGACAAGCCCACAGTGTCCCTCTGAGGGTCCTCCGACCTCACTTTGAGAACCACCACGGACCACTTGACAAGCCCACAGTGTCCCTCTGAGGGTCCTCCGACCTCACTTTGAGAACCACCACGGACCACTTGACAAGCCCACAGTGTCCCTCTGAGGGTCCTCCGACCTCACTTTGAGAACCACCACGGACCACTTGACAAGCCCACAGTGTCCCTCTGAGGGTCCTCCGACCTCACTTTGAGAACCACCACGGACCACTTGACAAGCCCACAGTGTCCCTCTGAGGGTCCTCCGACCTCACTTTGAGAACCACCACGGACCACTTGACAAGCCCACAGTGTCCCTCTGAGGGTCCTCCGACCTCACTTTGAGAACCACCACGGACCACTTGACAAGCCCACAGTGTCCCTCTGAGGGTCCTCCGACCTCACTTTGAGAACCACCACGGACCACTTGACAAGCCCACAGTGTCCCTCTGAGGGTCCTCCGACCTCACTTTGAGAACCACCACGGACCACTTGACAAGCCCACAGTGTCCCTCTGAGGGTCCTCCGACCTCACTTTGAGAACCACCACGGACCATTTGACAAGCCCACAGTGTCCCTCTGAGGGTCCTCCGACCTCACTTTGAGAACCACCACGGACCACTTGACAAGCCCACAGTGTCCCTCTGAGGGTCCCCCGACCTCACTTTGAGAACCACCACGGACCATATGGCTCTCTGCTGCCCTACATTGGGAAACTGTAGTCAGCACAGGTGCCGTACACGACACCCTGTTGCAAGCGTACACGCCCCATTATAACTATGGGGGCGTGTACGCTCGCGTGTACTTCGAGCCTATATTGTACACGAGGCTTATATTTTTCTATTGGAACTCCCTATCGTGTACGGCTTAACTATTCTTATTATTATTATTTCCCAACAATTTCGCCCCCCCTGCAGTATCCTAGGGGTCGCGGACCCCCTGTTGAAGACCCCTGCACTAAGGGTCCATTTGGTTCCATTTTTACACTCTTGCAGTTATGAGAACCACTGTGCTACACTAAGAGACTTCATTAGCGTCACCCCATTGTATTTATTGTGGGCTCGCCGAGAGGCGAGACCACAGACCAGTATGTTGTACCAAATCTTTATAAACAAGCCCACAAAACCCACAGCGGGTGGTGCGGTTTATGGTACCTTTTTGCGTCAGTTCAGAAAAAGCTAAGGTATGGCAACATGACTGGTGTCTTGCACGCGCGCCTTTGCGTGCGTGCAAGACACCAGTCATGTTGCCATACCTTAGCAACGGGCATGATAAGTTTCTTTTAAGAAGTTCAATTTTTCTCCCCAAAAATATCTATGGTTTCTTGGGCTGGATATGGCAGTCTGGAACAGTTGTTCAAGTGCAGCTAAACTTGGCATAATATAGTAAACGTGCCACAATTAACAATGATGAATTGCACCTGTGCAGCTGACCTGCGGAACCTGGGAATATACTATTCCGTCAAGATGGGGAGAATACAAGTGTGGAGAATATAATTACAATACCTTGTTACATTTTGCATTTGTAGTTATTTTAATGTAATTTAACAACATAATAACCAGCACAGATAGACAGAGAGACATTAATGGATTTATATTTTAAAGTAACTTGTATTCTCCCCCCTGGACCCAGGGTATGGCAGCTGCATACCCCTGCCATACCCAATTGACGCCCCTGCCTTTTTGGTACCTCTATGTTCTAATATAATAATTAGATGCTACAGAGTAATAACATTTACTAAACTATTTATTTAAGCAAATTGGGGGAAAGTAGCCATTTCAGCTTTAATCTTAGAGTGTTCCAGTTCCAATTTTTTGTTTGGTAATTTCTTTGTGTCATCACTTCCAATTTCACTTGTCCATTATGTGTGTTTGATTGGATAAAATTGGTATCACGACCTGAACATACATTTTCTTTTTACTAAAGAACTGGAGAGACGGGGTGACTCCTGTTCCTGAAAAAATATTCTATGATTAGCATGGCAATATTAAGCTATTAATGTCACAAAGTAATGTTTTGAACCCAGATGCAGACACAGAGGCAGAGGAGTTGCAGTTTAAATGTCAATTTATTCACAATACTGTTTGGAGTGGAGTGTAGCTGAATGCATGGGATCCGGTAGGCACAGACAATAGGCAGAGCTCAGCAGAGGTTGACGAGGGAGGCCAAGGAGGTTCCAGGGTTCAGGTGGTCACTGCAACAAAGGAGAGAAATGTAAGTACTTGGAATCACAAACTGAGAATATTAGCCCGGGTGGAACATGACTGACTGGAGCAATAGAGACTGAAGATCTGGCAGCACAGGAAGCGTTGACTCAGGCTTTATAGACTTCCTTCATTGGCTTGGCTGTCTCCGCCTCCTGGCTGCCTCCACCTCCTGGCTTGTACCCCTGTCTCCAATCCTGCAATTAGAGAGAGCTAGAGAACTAGAAAGATGGAGAGACAGGTAGGCTGGGTGTGTCAGACGTGACAGTACCCCTCCCTCTACGGGTGCCACCGGCCGCACGTCTTGGCCGGTCCGGATGGTCATCATGAAACTGGCGGATGAGGGATGGATCCAAAATCAACTTTCGAGAGACCCAAGAACGCTCCTCCACGCCATAACCCTCCCAATCCACCAGATATTGCAGCCCTCGACCACGGCGCCGAACATCCAGCAGTCTTCGAACTGTGTAGGCCGGGTAGTTGTCGATTAGCCTTGGTGGGGGCGGGGCAGGCGTTGGAGGGACCAGCGGGCTGGTGGAAACTGGTTTGATCTGAGAAACGTGGAAGGTAGGATGTACACGAGAGAGCGAAGCCGGGAGTTTCAGACGAACAGCACAAGGGTTGATGATGGACTCGACTTCAAAAGGACCCACATAGCGAGGAGCCATCTTCTTGGAACTGACCTTGAGAGGAAGATCCTTAGCCAATAGCCACACCATCTGACCAGGTACATACTGAGGCGCTGGGGTCCGATGGCGATTAGCCTGGTGTTGCATCCTCTCCCCAGCGTTGAGAAGGGCAGCACGGGCA
This sequence comes from Nannobrachium achirus, assembly GCF_963921795.1. Lineage (NCBI taxonomy): Eukaryota > Metazoa > Chordata > Actinopteri > Myctophiformes > Myctophidae > Nannobrachium > Nannobrachium achirus. Next base: position 134,994 of record NW_027664564.1, on the reverse strand, counting down.
CGCTTCCAGGTCTTGCGGCAACGTCGCATGAGGGCCTGGACAGATGGAACTGCTACCTCGATCTCCTGAGCAGGAAACATAGGAGGTTGATATCCAAGAGAACATAGAAATGGAGACATACCAGTGGAGGCATTGGACAGAGTGTTGTGTGCATATTCTACCCAAGACAATTGAGAACTCCAGGTGGATGGATTAGCAGACGCCATACAGCGTAGAGCAGCCTCAACCTCTTGATTGGCGCGTTCAGTCTGACCGTTAGTCTCCGGATGAAAACCTGAGGAGAGGCTGGCAGTAGCACCCAGGGCTGTACAGAAGGCCTTCCACACTTGAGAGGTGAACTGGGGACCTCTATCTGAGACAATGTCAAAACATAGGCCATGCAGGCGGAACACATTGTCCACCAAGAGGTCTGCAGTCTCTCTAGCAGAAGGAAGTTTAGGCAGGGCAAGGAGATGGACAGCTTTGGAAAAACGGTCAATGATGGTCAGTATAACTGTCTTACCTCCTGATGGTGGTAGGCCAGTGACAAAATCCACCGCTATGTGTGACCAAGGACGACTCGGCACTGGCAGGGGTCGTAGAAGGCCGGAACTAGGTCTCGTAGAGGTCTTATTTCGGGCACAAACAGAACAGGCAGAGATGAAGGACCGGGTGTCAGCCACCATAGATGACCACCAGAACCGCTGCCGAAGGAAATACAGCGTTCGATTGATGCCTGGATGGCATGTCAAATGGGTAGAATGCCCCCATTCAAGGACCTGGGAGCGCACATCATCAGGGACAAACAGGCGATTTTGAGGACCGTTACCAGGGTCAGGCTGTTGGGTTTGAGCTTGGAGGACCCTCGACTCAATTTCCCAGGTGACGGCGGCGAGTACACAGGTAGATGGCAAGATGGGTTCAGGATCGGTATCACTGTCCTCCACAGAGTATTGACGAGACAGAGCGTCTGCTCTAACATTCTGAGAACCTGGACGAAAAGTGAGAGAAAAATTAAATCTGCCAAAAAACAGAGCCCACCTTGCTTGACGTGAATTAAGTCGCTTTGCAGACTGAATATAGGACAAGTTCTTATGATCGGTCCAGACAATGAATGGCTGGACAGCACCTTCCAGCCAATGGCGCCACTCCTCCAATGCCTCTTTAACTGCCAAAAGCTCTCTGTTGCCGACATCATAATTTCTCTCTGCTGAATCAAGTTTACGTGAGAGAAAAGCACAGGGATGCAATTTATTGTCAGTAGGAGAGCGCTGAGAAAGAACCGCCCCCAAACCAGTGTCAGAGGCGTCCACCTCCACGATGAACTGCAGGTCTGGATCTGGATGGATAAGAACTGGGGCAGAAACAAAACGGTTCTTAAGCTCAACAAAAGCTGATTCTGCTGCAGAATTCCAATGGAAGGGGGTGGATGTGGACGTGAGAGCTGTTAGTGGGGCTGCAATAGTGCTGTAATTCTTGATGAACAATCTATAGAAATTGGCAAAACCAAGAAAACGCTGCAACTGTTTAAGGTTAGTGGGTACTGGCCAATCCGCAACAGCACACACCTTGGCAGAATCCATCTGCATTTGGCCTGGAGCAATTACATAGCCTAGGAATGAAACAGAGGGGGCATGAAATTCACACTTTTCAGCTTTCACAAACAGTTTGTTCTCCAGGAGACGCTGGAGAACCTGGGAAACATGCAGTTCATGCTCAACTTGGACCTTTGAAAAAATCAAAATGTCATCCAAATATACGAAAACAAATCGATTCAACATGTCTCGGAGCACGTCATTAACCAAAGCCTGAAAAACACTTGGTGCATTAGTTAATCCAAATGGCATCACCAGATATTCAAAGTGCCCAAGAGGAGTATTAAATGCTGTTTTCCATTCATCACCCTCCCGAATGCGCACAAGATGGTAAGCATTACGCAAATCCAGTTTGGTGAAGATGGTAGCTCCATCAAGGTGTGAAAATGCAGAACTGATTAAAGGCAGAGGATATTTGTTTCTAACAGTGATAGCGTTCAGCCCACGGTAATCAATGCAAGGCCTTAATGAGCCATCCTTTTTGCCAACAAAGAAAAATCCAGCACCCACCGGAGATGAAGAGGGCCGAATGATTCCAGCCGCCATTGAGTCCCGTATGTATTTCTCCATCGCCTCACGCTCAGGTCGAGATATATTATACAGCCGACTGCTGGGGAGAGGAGCGCCATCTAGGAGGTTAATGGGACAATCATAGGGCCGGTGAGGTGGTAATGACAATGCTTGCTCCTTGCTGAACACTTGAGCTAGACCGTGATAGCATTCAGGTACAGAGGATAAATCTGGGGGCTCTGCTGGAAGCTGTGGTTCAATGGAGGAGGGAGTCTGAGCAGAATGTAGACAGTTTAAATGACAAGCTGTACTCCAAGATTGTATTTTCCCAGTAGACCAATCAATTTGAGGATTATGTAGTTTGAGCCAAGGAAAACCAAGAACCAATGGGGTTTGTGGGCAATCTATTATATGCAACTGAATGTCCTCTCGATGATTAGACAATATAATAGTTACTGGTACAGTCTTACTGTCCACCCGGGCTAAAGGTAGACCATTAAGTGATTTAGCTTGCAATGGACAATCAAGAGGCATTAGATTAATGTTCATTTGCATAGCTACCTGGCGATCGAGGAAGCTCTCATCTGCTCCAGAGTCGATTAAAGCTGGGATGGTCACCGACTTAGAGTGCCAAACGAGGTCAGCATTGAGCTGTGGCCTTGAGGAGGAAGTACATTCAGCTCGGCTCGTCAGTATCTCCCCCATTACTGGCGAGCCCCATCTTTTACTGGACGAACTGGACATAGTGCTTTGAAGTGGCCGGCCTGACCACAATACAGGCAAGACTTGGACTGCAAACGTCGAGACCTCTCCTCCAGGGACAGTTGAGCACGACCCAACTCCATTGGCTCGGACTGGACCTCACTCTGAGACTCTCTGCGGAGCTCGGGACCTTTCAGAGCTTGAACACTGGATGGAGGTGAAACGTGGAACGGAGCCCTGGTTGGAGATGGGATATGGGATGGAACACTGGAAGCCAAGCCTGCCCGCTGTGGACGGAAACCTCTCTCTCTCCGACGCTCACGGAGGCGATTGTCTAGACGGATGGAGCAGCTGATTAACTCATCCAGATCATTTGACTCATCACGGGAGGCCAACTCGTCCTTGATGTCTTCATTCAGTGCTCTATGGAATGCACCTTGAAGGGCCTCATCATTCCATCCGCTCTCGGCAGCAAGAGTACGAAACTCCACAGCAAACTCAGCAACACTACGGGACCCCTGATGAAGGGACATCAGTCGTCTTGTAGCCTCCTTGCCTCGTACAGGATGATCAAACACCTTCTTCATTTCACGGGTGAAAGCAGTATAGGAATGGCAAATTGGAGACTGTTCCCCCCAAACAGCAGAGCCCCAGGTGAGAGCAGACCCCTTCAACAGGCCGAGCAGGTAACATATGCGGGAGCGATCCGCAGCATAGGTTCGTGGTTGCTGTTCAAAAACGAGAGAGCATTGCATTAGAAAGGCTTGACACGCTCCAAGATCACCAGAATAACGCTCAGGTGCAGGAACTGGAATTTCACGGGTGGGGGAAACATCAGGGGCAGGCTGAACATGAGCAGCAGCAGCATCTGGGACATTTGCAGCAGGGGCCTGTGGCTGGGTGTTGAGATGAGCCTTTATCTCATTGACATTAGTTGTAATTGCCTCCAAACAAGTAATAATCTGTTGCATGGCTGTTTCATGTTGACCAATTACATTGTCCTGATTAGCAATGGCTTGGCCGATTTGATTGAATTTTGCCTCCATTTCTGCAGGGTCCATATTGGCCAGATCTTACTGTCACAAAGTAATGTTTTGAACCCAGATGCAGACACAGAGGCAGAGGAGTTGCAGTTTAAATGTCAATTTATTCACAATACTGTTTGGAGTGGAGTGTAGCTGAATGCATGGGATCCGGTAGGCACAGACAATAGGCAGAGCTCAGCAGAGGTTGACGAGGGAGGCCAAGGAGGTTCCAGGGTTCAGGTGGTCACTGCAACAAAGGAGAGAAATGTAAGTACTTGGAATCACAAACTGAGAATATTAGCCCGGGTGGAACATGACTGACTGGAGCAATAGAGACTGAAGATCTGGCAGCACAGGAAGCGTTGACTCAGGCTTTATAGACTTCCTTCATTGGCTTGGCTGTCTCCGCCTCCTGGCTGCCTCCACCTCCTGGCTTGTACCCCTGTCTCCAATCCTGCAATTAGAGAGAGCTAGAGAACTAGAAAGATGGAGAGACAGGTAGGCTGGGTGTGTCAGACGTGACAATTAAACACTTATTTAATAACAACATCAACAATAGCTTACCATACCTTTAATCAACAAGTGTATGAATTCATTTTTAATATTTATTCAGACAAATCGGTTATTGTTTTTCGCATGGAATATCAAACCCACACTATGTGTGGGTTTACATCACATGTTTACATCATAAATACACAAAAAGAAAGAATTGGAAAGATTCTCCATAAAAATAAATTGTATGAATACAAGTTATAAAGTTATAATATCCTCTCAAAACACAAATAAAATAAAGATTAAACAAATGTATTCCAGTGATAACACTAAAGGAGATCACGAGTGGTTTCAGAGGACAAAGACAGAGAACAAAAACATCTCAACTCCCTACCAAAACCCCAAACCTAATGGCTCACCTCAAAATACAACCGTGCTCAATAGACCAGTGGTTCTCAACCTTTTCTGGCCGTGACCCCCAAAATATTCATATTTGAACTGGGGACCCCCCACCGTGACGAGCACTTGGAATTGTAGGAGTTGACAAAACATTTAGTTTGACCCCATCTATTCCTTTGGCGTTGCGAGGCGTTGTGAGCATGTAGATCGGCTATTTTCATAATTAGAACTGACATAATTTCTGCCTCTAATATTTTACAATTTGACCAATGTTTGACCATAGGTACTAAAAAGGTCTTCAAAGTCCTTAAATTGTCACTTTAGAAATGTTCAGATACCCTGTATACACTTATACTGTATGTTGGTCTGTTTACTTTTGAGTGAGAAAACAATGTTAACATTTAGCTAAACTTCTGGGGACCCCCCAAAATAATTTGGGGACCCCTCTGGGGGTCCCGAACCACAGGTTGAGAACCACTGCAATAGACCATCTTGAACACCTCATAGTAAAATCCTCTCAAAAGTCTGCCACCGGAACACTGAAACGATAGGTGAATGATGAGTGATTAATGAAGGGCATGACAGGATATTTATTTTAATGTGCAATCTAGTGCAGTGTCACAATAGCAACAATGCACTAGATTGTCTGTGGTCGCAAATACATTATGTGTGAGATCATCATCATAGTCACACTAATAGGGTGGAGAGGGTAGGTAAGATAAGAAAATGTTATTGTCCATCAAATTTGACATACAATTTGTCTTCGGCATACAGTCAGTTAAAAGGAACAACGTAGTTATCAGTTCATTTACATTATATTTGCACCCTGCGATGTACAGTACGACATAGCAAATACAAATCACAACAACATTTACATATTTACAATAGATCCTTTTAATCAGTCTCCTCACACATTTAGATCTTGATAATGTAATATTATCTGTCTCTGGCATATTAAAACTCTTAAGCTGCTTGAGAGGATATTTGGGACGGACAAACTCAGCGCTCAAATACTTGTGCTAGAGCAGATACTGTCGTTGAGAGTTTAATACAGGGGTTCCCACACATTTTTGTCTCAGGGCACCCCATAAATATTATTTTTTTAATCCGAGGCACCACTACATTATAATTTTCACTCCCAGCACCTTATATATCGTCGTTGTCGGGTGGAAACCTTGTATGTCCAAAACTGTTAGTTTTGTATTTATCATCTATAAAATGTAAAAAACTAGGGTTAAAATAACTTTGTACTTCAAGTTTAAAATGATACTAAATATTTTTTCAAAATCAATTCCAAATATTATCAAATTATCTCGCGGCATAATGGCTTAATATTGATGACATCAGGGATCTCCATATATGGGCATAAAAGCGATTCTGTTAGTGTGGATCCCCTAACAGGGCATCATCTGGGAGCATGTATGCATATTATGCCCAAGGGCATATGCCCATGGGCACTGCCAAATATGGGTCAACAATGTGACGTCACAACAATGTGATGTCACAACACAACAATGTGATGTCACAACAGGTCAGCTATTTGAGGTCAGCTATAGGCATTGAGGCCTACGGAAGGAAGGACTTACGGACAGCATGCGCCGGTTTTCATATTTAACTAGTAGGACCTACCGGTACAGTCGCAACCAAACTTTTTTTATTATTATTTTTTACGTTTTTGAAACATTTTAAATATCCTCAAATCGGGGTCAGTGGACAAATCCTAAATAATAAACAACCAAATGTCTGTCTGTCTGTCCGATATACCTGCATGCTGACATTGCCCAAATTTGGAGATAGCTGACATCACTGATACCGCGACCTGTACTGCGCATGCGTCGCCTCCATGGTAACAACCACATGCTGAAATATGTTAAATGCATATTCAATACATGCTGGCCCTGACTTACAACACACAATAAAAACGTAAAGTCCAATACAACCTGCTACAGCAGCTGCTGCTTTAACATTGATATCGAAAAAATCTCTATCAATGCCGAGCACTAAAACTAAAGCAAGCAATAAAAAACGAAAAAATAAAAAACTAAACATAAATGACAGCAATGCAAAAAATATAATAGCTGGATAATACAAAATAACAAACATAAAATATATTACATTAAAACATGCTGTCAGGCCTTTAATAATCATCTCCAAAAACACATCTCCAAAGTAGCTCAGAGGATGAACATTGCTGCTGACGGGCTGCATAGATTCACTGACGGCTGGCAGGGAGGTGAAACGCTGTAGAAAATGGATGTGATCCTCTGTGTGTGAGATCTGCTCCAGTTCAGCACGTCGTCTCCTCAGTTCAGTGACCTCCTGCTCCACACGCCTCCTCAAGTCTTCAGCACGGCCCACCTCACGTTCCTGCTGGTCTCTGATCAGATTTCTCACCTCAGACCTTGTTTCCTCAATGGAAGAGATGAGCTCAGTAAAGGTGGTGTCAATGTTCTCCACTGCTTTATCAGCACGGTGGTTCATGGACTCCACCTCCTGGAGAAGCGTCTTCACGTCTTTCTCTCTCTCCTGGAGTCTCTGCTCAATGTTCTGATGGCTCATATCAAGCTCTTTCTGTCTCTCAGTCCTTTCTGTTGCGGCTGAGATCATATCGTGACCTTTGTGTTCTTCCATGGAGCACAGATAACAGACACACTGCTGATCAGTGCGACAGAAAAGCTTCTTCACTTCATCGTGACGGGAGCAGATGTTCTGCAGAAGCTCGCCGGAAGCTTTGACCAACTCGTGTTTCTTAAAGGCAGGAGATAGATAGTGAGGCTGGAGGTGAACGTCACAGTAAGAGACCCGACACTGAAGACAAGTCTTCACAGCTTTCTGTTTTCTCCCGGTGCAGACATCACAGGCCACATCTCCAGGTCCAGCATAGCAGTGATCAGGAGGAGCAACTTGGAGTCCCATCTTCTTCAGGCTCTCCACCACCTCAGCCAACATGGTGTTTTTCTTCAGAACGGGTCTTGGACTGAACGTCTCTCTGCACTGTGGACAGCTGAATCTCCCTCTTTGATCATTCCAGTATCCCTCGATACACACACTGCAGTAGTTGTGTCCACAGGGAAGACTCACTGGATCCCTCAGTAGATCCAGACAGATAGAACAGCACAACTGATCCTGATTCTGGTCCATTTTACAGCAGACTGTCTGACAAACAGACCGAGTTAAGTTTTAGTAGAATGTCCTCAGCAAGGCCTTGTAGCAAGGTCTCTTTTCCTTTCCGGACTACGTGCTCTGTGGACTGAAATAGCAGAGGGTTGTCCCAAAGATTTCCGTTCCACCCAGAACGTTATCTGACACCACCCCCACTCGCACTCCACAGCTCCGCTGTAGAGATGGGATTTATGGCTCTCTGAAGTGAGCCGGATCTCTGGGATCCGTTCCTTTCAAAGAGCCGTTCAAAAGACTGGCTAGATTTTGATTATTACAAATAACTTCAACCCTATAAACATTTATTTCTTGACATACATTGGTAGGGGAGAGTGGGGTAAACTGAGACACTTTTTACATTTGCTCCCCTCTAGGTGAACTAAAAGATAAATCGGTACAAATGTTCAAATGTCCTAGTAATTTGGGATGTATCCTAACAATGGACGTTATCAGAATGTGTTCAAGACAAAAGGCAGTGAAAATATGATTGTTTTAAAAAAAAAGTGGTCTTAACTTTACCCCAGCATCTGGTAAACTGAGACAGACCAGATAAATCAAGGGGGTAAAGTGATCCACTTACTTTTGTCTCTTTAAAACTACCATAAAAACCTGGTTAACCAGGTTAAATGCACAATACAAAAATGTACATAGCAGAAATTATTTTAATAGTGTTTGTCCTGTCATTTCCACCCATGTGTCAAATAATATGACACATGAGCAGAAAGAAAAAAGAAAAAAAAACTATAAAAAGGGTTTACCAAACTTTTCTCAGTTGTTCCTTATGTAATTTTTCCTGCAGAATCCATTTCTGCAAAGTATATTGCCTGCCTGTCTGCCTGCCTGCCTGCCTGCCTGCCTGCCTGCGTGCGTTTGTGCGTGCGTGTGTGTTGTGCTGGGAAGTCTCAGAAGCCACTAAGTGTCCAGAATGCTACCAGCCTCCACCTGAGGGGTTCTACTGCCCACAGTAAAACCCTGACACAAAATCCTGGATGAAGAGGTGAACGTCTGATTTAGTCAAATATGCTAATTATCTAATTAATTATGCAATACAACAATATACTTTGCAGAAATGGATTCTACTGTACTCTTCTGTGTTTGTCTGAGTTCAAAAACAAAAATAAAATATGTAAAAAATAAATGGATTCTACAGGGAAGAATAAATAGGAATCAATTGAGAAAAGTTTGGTACACCCTTTAATCGGGTTTTTACAGCTTAATTTCTCCCTGTCTTTATTCTTTTCTTTTTTTAATGATTTTCTTTGTAGCATGATACTGTTGTGTTGCATCAGGATAAACATGGAAGTAGTTGTGACCAGGGCAGGAATTTCATGGAGGACATGAAGGCCATGGCCACCGTTGCCCCTCAGTTTGGCCTTGTGCCCCTCAAAAAATGGCATGACCCGAGGCCACTATGGCCTAAATGCCCCAGCTGACTGTACCACTTTCTCCTCTGTCTCTTTCTTGTCAATATGTAGATACCAGTGTCTTTTGTTGAGATTCTGAAATCTTAACTCCCCAGTCCCCATCTTTAAACCAATCCAGTGACTTTGATTGGTAAAATCTTTATTTTATTTGATGGCTTTCCTGCCCTGGCATTTGGCCTTTGTGCCCTCAAAAAATGGACGACACCAAGGCCAATTGGCCTTGCCCCTAAAATGACGAAATTCCAGGCCTGGTTGTGACATTGCATTCCATGCCATGACAGTCATTTTAATCAGTGTTCAAGTTTCTTCCTCCGATGTTCCATTACTTAACTAGAATGGAATCACAATAATGTTCCAAGCCTTTCTCATCAACAGAATACCTGTTCTTAATGAAAACCACAACTATTAGCTTCCTTGCCAAAAAGAAAACTAGTTTAGCTGGTTGAATCTGATCTCCTCTTGTCCTCAAGTAACACTCTCTTCAAAGCCAGCAGTCTCTAGTCTATACTGTCACTCTGAAAAGAATTGTGCTAAATGTCACTAAAACGCCAAAGGTTGTGTTTTATTCATCTTATTTCAAATAACACAACACAACGCTAGAAAAAAAAAATTGTGTGTGGTGGGTCTTTGAAGGGAGAATAAGCAGCTTCCTTCTTTATTTGATATAGATTTTATTTTTCATTTTCAAAGTTACAGCAGTCAGCAGTATGGAGACAGAAATGGTGTACTTGCCATTAAAATACCAGTAAGACTCCCTGATCGGGAGATAAGCGACCGTCCACAAATAGGGCAAAAATTTGTTTTTCCAAAATCTTCCTGATCCATGTTGATGACATGAGTGTAGACATGCTGTGTAGTGATTTTCGTGATTTTAGGGCAAAAACTGTAGGAGCAGTGTCCAAAAATGTGTTTTAAAAATCGGCCTGAAGGTGGCGCTAGAAGAGGGCCATGTGAGAAATGAGGGGTGGGGTCTCCGCGTTGCCTTGGCGGACGAATAGGTACCGGCCCCGGCTCTCCCGGACGCTCCTAGCCCGAGTTACGGCATTTTACGTGAGCTGCAGTGGAGGGGGTCCTCCACTGGGGGCGCCACCACTTTTGCATCCGTTCTGGAGCACCAGGAGTGGGTGGTCCCCAGGAATTCCCCGTGAGCAGCCCCGTTGGGGTGGTCATTTGGTCATTTTTGCACATTTGGTCATTTTTTACACCTGGGGGTCCCTGAAGCTCCGGGGGTCCTTGGAGGTTGTAGTTTGGCAGGTAAGGAGTGTGTGTGCAAAATTTGGCATGGATGGGGGCAACGGTTGTGGAGATATGAGCAGGGCAAAAGTGTGACGTGTGACGTGTGACGGACGGACGGAGAGACAGACAGACAGACAGACAGACAGACAGACAGACAGCCGGTGGAGGTTTTGGTAGTTAATGCGACCTACGGTCGCAATTATTAAATAAATACAATAAAAAAAAAAAAGCAATACTGTGGGTTTCTGGTAACCTTTGGGTTTCTGGTCTCACCCAGGCAAAGACCTCCCCTATCGGTACTCCCAGGTCCATTTCTGGAACAGTGTGTGTGTGTGTGTGTGTGTGTGTGTGTGTGTGTGTGTGTGTGTGTGTGTGTGTGTGTGTGTGTGTGTGTGTGTGTGTGTGTGTGTGTGTGCGCGCTGGCTGGCTGACTGACTGACTGTCTGTCTGTCTGTCTGTCTGTCTGTCTGTCTGTCTGTCTGTCTGTCTGTCTGTCTGTCTGTCTGTCTGTCTGCCTGCCTGCCTGCCTGCCTGCCTGCCTGCCTGCCTGCCTGTGTGCATTTGTGTGTGCGTGCGTGTGTGTTGTGCTGGGAAGTCTCAGGGCTCTATTATGATCCAGGTCTTATGCCTTAACTTCTTTGCCTTTTTTTTTTACTATATATACATATTTATTTTTATATTTCAAATAGCTGATCTGCAAGCTCACAACATGCAGATGTAGATCAGCATTTGAAGTATTTAAAAATGTTTTTCAAAATAGTAAAAAAAGGCAAAGAAGTTAAGGCATAAGGCATAAGACCTGGATCATAAGGCGCGCCACACACATTTGCGACAGCTATCGTGTCAGAAAGAGGGGGGGAGGGGGAGGTCCAATGCATTGTCAATGGAAGGTTGTTTGGTGTTTTGTCGTTGCCGTGCAGTGATGTTAATAGGTTTTTAATGTAATGAGTCCCGGGACCCAAGAAGGGTCTTTCGGATGAGTCCCAGGGATATTTTATGGGTCCCACAAAAATTCAACGCGTCATGTCATTTTTGACAAAGTGCAGCATTTAACTTGAATTGGTTATTATATGGTTATTTACATTGTTTATCTTACAAAATACATACAAAAACGAATGAAACAATTAAACTACAATAGTACCTTGAGATGAAGAAGCACTAGGGATGGAGCTCGTTCATTTTTATTGATAATGAGCACCTTATCGATGTTGCTTATCGAGCCGGGCTTTTATCGAGCCCACTATTGAGCTTTTCTGTTATTTTGTGGAAAGACATGATGAGACACTAATATATATATATATATATAATTACAGTACTATTCATGAATTAATAATAATAGCCTACTGTAAAACTATACTATAACTATAGGCTAACATTTCCATGTCTCTCCTTTTTTCTTTTTTTTTTTTTTTTTACAGTAAATGCATATCTATTTTTTCCATTAAATACATTTGACCAGGGCCTTCAAATACAGTACTTTAACAGACAGAAGGCAAGTCAACCTTTTTATTTTTGGAAAATATTTGAAGAAACTAAATGTGTACCCTCTCTTTAACAGTGTAATTTATAATGCATAGTACGACGGTGTCACGCAACAAAAAAATACCCAATCAACAATCTCAAACCGTGTCTGCTCGCACCGCCTTGTGATCTTGTACATCTGCTATTTTCGGTAGACTGAGAAGAAGTTGCGCTGGCAACCCTACGGATTCATTCGCACGGAGCGATACATTATAACTCTATGGCAGTGATTTTGAGTGTCCCAAACGGATTATTATCGATGGAATCATTCATATTTTCAAGCACCACATACTTTGGGTGGAAGAGAACGGTTGTCGCGCTGCTTCAACAGCCCGCGTTGGAGTTGTTTCAACTCGTCTCAGACTAGCTCTGGTCCATAGCGTTAGTGGAGGAGAACTCCACTAACGCTATGGACCAGAGCTAGTCGCAGACGTGCAAAGTTATTGATTGCACTTGGGTCTTATGTGATGCACTATGGACAAGTGCCTGGCTCCGTCTGCATTGTCGAAGTGGCCCTCCCGAGCATGATGTAACAACCGTGCTGCATATAGCCCATTGTATTTAGCTCTCCCCTTGTCTTTTCAAAAAGGTAACCAAACTTTTTAGTGTTTCACACGTTCCACCGTTGTTCCGCGGCACGCATGCACTTCCAAAGCACACAACTATCGATGACGCATTGTACCCCCCGGCCGCTATAGCAGCCCATGACGTGACGCTTACCCGATAACAGGCTCGACAAGCCAAACCCACGTTCGGTGGGGGAACCCTTCTTGGTGTATCACCTAACACGCTGTGCCACTATGGTCAGAGAGCGGCCCGGTGCTACACTAAAACTAAGGCACCCATTGAATTCTGTGACCATGCACGGCGCACAAAATAGCGTCGGTGGATTCCAAACACACACTGTCGTTAGTTCTATCGTCTGTTTTAAGACTTTCTACGCGGATTTCATTTGTGTTAACGAAGGGTACAGTAGCATGCCTTCACCCATGAACAATGGTGGCGTCTGTGGACTTTTTAAAATATTTTCTTTTTCGCGACAAAATTATTTTAACGTGGACTCCAATGGAGGCGATGCGTCCGTGGGACCCCAGGACAATGACGTGAATGCGTCTCTAGGCAACGTGAATGCGTCAGAGACGCGGGACGCGCACGTAATGACGTCACTGGCCGTGTCTCAAGATAGCCTAGCTAGCTTGAGACACGGCAACGACAAAAAAACAAACAACCTTGCATTGACAATGCATTAGTGCGGCGCCCCCAGTGGCCATTCTCAGACGATGTTTCACGCATATGTGTGAGTCCAGCCTAATAGAGCCCTCAGTGTCTAGAATGCTACCAGCCTCCACCTGAGGGGTGGAGGCTGCCCACAGTAAAACCCACTCACCTGACACAAAGTCCTGGATAAAGAGGTGAACAGACGCTCTGAATTAGTCAAATATGCTAATTATCTCATTAAGTATAGCACAATACAATATACTTTGCAGATTCTACGGGGAAAAATACATAGGAATCATTTGAGAGAAGATTGGTAAACCCTTTAATCAAGTTTGTACAGCTTTCTCCTGGTCTATCATGTTGGGGTAATGTGAGATAGTGTCTCACTTTACCCCGAAGCAATTGTCTCACTTTACCCCATAGCCACATTTTGGGGAAAAAGGACATCTCTTATCAATTCAGGGTAATCTTCAGCTAGCATCTATCACATGGATTTATACGTTGGTAGTTCATCAACATGTATGATATAAAATGTTCTCCCCGATTCAATTTGCTGTGACACAACAGCTGATTATGTTGACAGCAAGAAAATGTACTTTTACATGCAAAAAACATATTTTTGTGAAAAAAGCATGTTTTCAACAGCACTATCAGGTCCTCTCCTTCATGGCAAGGGGAAAATTCAAGGGTCTTGAAAATATAATGGTCACATGACCACAAATGTGTTTCAATGCCTAGATCCAGGGGGTGTCTCAGTTTACCCGGTGTCTCAGTTTGTTTACCCCGCTCTCCCCTACATACCTGCCATTTGAAAATAGCAGATCTACAAGCTCACAATGCGTCGCAAGACTCGCAACGCGACGCATTGTGAGCTTGTAGATCTGCTATTTTCAAATTATTTTTCTACATTTTATTCTTCAGAAAACCTGTGAAACAGGACATTCTGCATAATGAATAATACTTTATACTATTGGATTTGGTACTTTGTAGGCTACTTAATTACATTTTGATACCAATACGTTTTTACTCAAGTATATTATTCCAAACTTCTACTTGTGGCAGAGTATTTCCACATTGATTGCAGTAGGCTATTGATTTTTAAAGTAAAGCAATTGAATACTTTTCCCAACACACGTTCATTAGAAAGGAACGGCTCCCCTATCCCATCGTTCATTCCAAAGAGCCGTTCAAAAGACTCGAGTCGTTCGCGAACGTCCCACCTCTACTCCACTGTTTGTTATGTCGGCTGCAGGCACACTTTGACTGGAGTATTTCCAAGTTCTATAGTTAGAGACACAGCCCAAATACACAGGAATAATTCCGAGCAGAAGGCAGATGGACGGCGTTGGTTATCCTCTCGACTTGAGTAAGTAAATAACGTTGTGAACTAATAGCCCTGAATATGTCGGTCGCTGACGACCGTAATAAATTCACTTCAACCTGGTGTAGAGCAGTTTTACCTATTTGCTACGTATCGTACGTCTACACAAACGACTTCTGATGGAACTGATATGCGGCCAGCCTGCATGCACACCACAACTATAGGGACTGTCGGTTATGACATCACCGCAAGATTCGGGGCTTAACTCCGCCCACTTTGGCGGCCATTGCCATTGCTAGGTCTTGGATGCATCAAGATCAGTCTGTACTAGTTCTACTTGTTGAGCAAGCAACGATACTTTTACTTTTGCTCTATTGCTCTAGGCTTTGATTGCATTTCAATAAAACCATATTTGATCAACATAACGATCACACACATTTTACTGTTTATAGGGAATGTTATATTATTATAAACCGATCTTTATTTCCAAAGCAATGGATGAATGTGATGGCTGTTCTGATCTGCTTGTGCTCTTTCTGCGCTCATGCATGGACAGCCGAAGTCGTGATTTTAGCGTGATATCTTTTTATTGGGAGACAATAATGAGCACCAGCAAATGAAAGCAGACATTCCAGTGAATATGGACACGTTTAAATTTTAATTTTTTGATGAAAATTGACCTGGCCGGGTCAAATTGCAAGTGGTCTTGGCAGTGGCCCAATAACTGGCTAGGCACGCTATGTGGTGTAAAGTAATTAAGTATATTTACTTAAGTACTGTACTTAAGTACACTTTTGAGTTATATGTACTTTGCCAATATTTTTACTTCTTCTCCACTACATCTCTGATCCAAATATTGTAACATTTTAGGCGACTGTTTATAGGGAATGTTATATTATTATCCGATCTTTATTTCCAAAGCAATGGATGAATGTGATGGCTGTTCTGATCTGCTTGTGCTCTTTCTGCGCTCATGCATGGACAGATTTTAGCGTGATATCTTTTTATTGGGAGACAATAATGAGCACCAGCAAATGAAAGCAGACATTCCAGTGAATATGGACACGTTTAAAAAAAATGTTTTTGATGAAAATTGACCGAGTAATGGCCGAGTCAAATTGCAAGTGGTCTTGGCAGTGGCCCAATAACTGGCTGTAGGCACGCTATGTGGTGTAAAGTAATTAAGTATATTTACTTAAGTACTGTACTTAAGTAGGCCTACACTTTTGAGTTATATGTACTTTGCCAATATTTTTACTTCTTCTCCACTACATCTCTGATCCAAATATTGTAGGCCTGCTTTTACTCCACTGCATTTATTTCAAAACTTTAGTTAGTAATGCTAGGCCTACTATACTTTTGATTATTATTACAAAACATCATTATAACCACTTCAGCATATACATATATCTTGACCATTTGAAAATAGCCGATCTACAAGCTTACAATCTTAGATCCATGCTATTTTCAAAAGATGTTTTGATAACTTGAAAGGGACATTCTGCACAATGAGTAGGCCTACTTTTACTGTTGGTACTTTAAGTACATTTTGATACCATTCCAATACTTTTATACTTTTACTCATGTACATTTTGAATAGGCCTACTGGACTTCGACTTGTAATAGAGTACACTTGCATTGACCAATCAGTCTTATCTACAACCAGCGAACTGTCAATGCTGTTCTCCGGTCATCGCTTCCTTTTATCCAAGAGTCTTACAAGAAAGATAGCAACTAAGATGGCGGGCGGAAGTGGCCGATTTTTGCAAGGCCCCGCCCAGTCCTCACCCCCTATAGTTGCCCAGAACATAACAACTCGTCGTAATGCGACACACTGTTAGCTTGTAGATCGGTTTTATTTGTACAACGGCGTATTTTAAACATTGTTACAATATAAAACTATTATACAAACCCAGGTTACACTGTACAATATAGGCAGACGCTCTTAATCCAGAGCTATTAAAATGAGCGAGGACATAAATAAACACAGATAGGCTATTCTCTATAATTATATAAATGTTAAAATATCGTTTTTGTTAATGCACCTATATTTTAGTCTTATAGGCGCAGCCACAAATACACGACTTGGTATTTATTTATTATGAAGGCTACCTGCCCGATTGTGTAACAACTTATGAGAGCCTATAATGCCACCAAAACAATGCGTCTTTATAATTTTTTTCTCGTCATGATTTGTGCAAGTATGGCATGCCACATCGACACCAGCCTACAGATTATCAGTGGCCACTCACAGCTAAAATAGCCTATGTTCTAAGCCAATGGAAGCCTATATTATTTTATAAACTCGTCTTTAACATTGGCACATGGCATTCTTGATAATTTGTCATGTATGCCTATTGCCTACCACTAGCCTCGTGAACCAGGCTTTTATTTTGAAGCCTACCACAGACTTACTTTACATTAGGCCTACTTCTAGGGTTGCCACCCGTTCCGTATAATACGGAATCGTTCCGTATTGGACAATTAAAAGATGCGTTCCGTATTGAAGCAATACGGAACGCGGTTTGTTCCGTATTTAACCAAATGCCCCATAAAGGTCTCCGCTAGCCCGGCCCCTGTCTGCATATGCACTGCATGTCGCTGTCAATCACCGTTGCCTAGTTACAGTCAGTGGCACACCGCGCGCTTTAAAAATGTCGTCTGAAGACAATACTCCACCGCCTCAAAAAAAGGACAGACGCCTACAAAGGTACAGACGCGAGTGGGAAGAAACAAACCCGTGGCTTGACAGCGTCAGTGAAGGTTGCTTGCCAAGCAACCTAGCCTACAGTGTGTGGAGAAAAATAACAACATGCAGTTGCCAGGTCTGATAATATAAGCCATGTTGCCAAATCTGACTATTATAAGTATTTTGGGCTCTTATTTCTGTAAAGTTGCTCAGGTTTAGACTAGTGAAGCCTTTTCAGCCTAAAGTAAAAATGTTCAATGTTCATTGCTAATAAAGCACTTTAAACTAGGCTATGCTCAGGTTCAGGCTAGTGAAGCCTATTCAGCCTAAAAAAAAAAAATCTTCGTTGCTAATAAAGCACTTTAAACTTTAAGTAGGCCTATATGACTTAATGGTTTCTTGACTACCTTCTCTTTACTGACCACCAAGTGACCCAATACAAGAGCCAGGTTCAAATCATTCATACATTGCTTTATTTCATACAAAATTAACTTATTCATATTTTAGAAACAATTGGCCACTTCAAACTGCAAAACAATATAGGTTATACCATGTTGTGTGTTATAGTTATAACTATTCTATGCATTTCATGGGTTTGGGACTGCATTTTTTCGCCGGCCGGCGGCTGTGCCACGCGCACGGAACGCACGCACCGCGTGCCCGGAAGAGGTGTTCCTTATTTCAATTTCTGAAAGGTGGCAACCCTACCTACTTCAGACCATTTATCAAATATTTCATGTAACATTTTGGAAACTGAAAACAGCACTTTTTACATAAGCTGCATGTCCTGCTATCCTGTATCCCTTGGCATACCTCATACCTGTTGTTGGAGCCAGTAGTATGGGAGATCTTGGTCGGGAGCTCTTTTGGAATTTGAAGTTGGTCATAGCAGGCTTCGGCGACGTGACGTTATGGCAATTATCTGGCTTTTTGTAGGTTTAGAACGGCTATTATAATAATGTATTTCCCCCAAGTATCCACTTGTATATAAAGTGGTATAGCCTATAATAGAATATAAAACTAAACAAAAGAAACACTCAACATTTAGCCTCGCCAAATTGTATTAATTAAAACATTTGAAAATAACACTGAGGCTACAGTATAATTGTCAATAGAACAGTCTGCACGTCAAACAAAGTTATAGCACTTACATTCACACATACAAATGTCACACAAATTAGCATAGGAACGCACACAAATAGGCATAGGTTGATCTCACATTTTATTTCCAAAATATAAACCAGAATGAAATTGATTGAATCAAAGAGGAGGAATAGGATGAATTGATGTACTACTGTAAATACCTCAATCAAACAAAAATGACATGAATCAAGCGCATTTACGTTAACGATCGCTGATTGAAATAACCTCTTTAATATGTAGGAATAATTAACCCACGATACTGCATGTCAGCTCAATAATTAGTTCATGAATCCATTCATGAATCCAGCTTCTCGTTTAATCATAGACTGTAGTCACAATGGACAATTCATGCATATTGCATTCATTCCTACATTAATCGCATTAACATAGGTGTCACATTGTTGACAGCTTTTGTTAAGAGGTGTGACTGAAAACTATTAAATGCAACTTCAGTCCTATAAACATCACAAATCCCTGTTAATAAATATGAATAAACACATGCATATTTCTCTGGACGAATGCCTCTTTGCTTGGTGAAAAGTCTAGTGGACAACTGGATCATTAAAAGACCCAGCGGAACTGCAAAGGAGAGTCCTCAACAAGCTTCCAATGCGGGCTACAGAGTCCTAGACGGCCCGGTCAGGTTAGCGGTGGCTGCAGCAGCTACTCCAGAGTCCAAATGTTCAGTGCACAAATCTCCGTGGCAAAATGAAAGTTATTCGGACATTTACTTTCACTGCGGTCCGTCTGTGTCAGCCATACTGGATTTGTTTTTCGCTGGCTGGCTTGTGGGCGGTCCACGTTTTCTTCTTCGTCTGCTATATTTTCGGCAGAGCTCAACACATTCTCCTGAGTATCCTTGCGGTTGCACGTGACCGTTGGCAGCCAATAGCATCTCTGGTGCCTTTACAATTCTATTTATTTCTATGATGGCAACACCCATTTCAAGGGGTAGAAAAGGGCCATTTGCGCTGCATAGAAACCAATGGCTTCGCTTTGTCCATATTTTTCTACAGCCTATGGGCTCTACACATGCACAAATGCGAAATATAGCTTCCGGGCAAGTTCTACAAGGTTTATGCGACTTGTCTGGAAGCCTTATTGGGTTAATGTATTAGTCCGTATTTTTAAATAAAACAAGTTTTTACCAAGTGTGTGTGTCGATTCCAAATCTAGCATCTCTGGTTTGGTTAAAGATGGCTGCACTTATGACGTGACGTTCATCCATTCCCCCATTCGCTCATACAAGGACATGACCTATGTGTAAAAGGAAGAATGCACAATAATGCTTCCAGCCACCAACGGGCGCTGTTGCAGCTAACGTTGTAGCAAACGAGGAAAAGCTGTACACTTGGTAAAAACTAATTTTATTTAAAAATACAGACTAATACATTAAACAAGGCTTCCGGACACGTCGCATACATCTTGCAGAACTTCTGCGATGTGCTATATTTCGCATTTTTGTGCTTGTGTAGAGTCGCAATTGCAGTTTTGCCGACCATGCCCCCGACCTGTCTGTATAAACGGTAAGACTTAATGTAAGGCTAGTGTAGACGTACGTAGCAAATTGGTTAAACTGCAACAGCAGATTGTGTTGAATTCACGGTTGGTGCAGCGTAGCGTCTTTTTAGCCCAATAATGCCATGCTAAAATAGTTGCCTACCGATCTATTAAACTAATGTTACTTCTTGTTGTTTCATTCTTTTTTCAGACAACAGCGTTGTCGTTGTCTAGCCTCTTACAGAAAATGATTCAACAGCTGCAGTGTAATGGAGTAACATGATCAAATAATAGGCTACTGTGCTAATAATAATTTGTAATTGCCAATCCTTTGTGTAAATAAACTTCTATTCATACTATTGTACGACTATTTCTTTATCATGTTGGTTGCACAAGCATTTGGTTGGATATGAGATAATTTGGTCTATGCCAGTGGTGTAAAAGTAACTAAGTACATTTACTCAAGTAGGCCTACTGTAGCCTACTATCCTCAGTACAATTTTGAGGTATGTTATACTTTATTTGTATTTCTAGTATTCAGTAGGCTACTTTACTTCTAGACTACTCCACTACATGCTCACAACGTGTCGCATCGCAACACATTGTGAGCTTGTAGATCTGCTATTTTCAACATTTTGTACTTTACTTTTGGTACTTTGAGTATATTTTGATGCCAATACCTTTGTAGGCTACTTTCATTCAAGTACATTATTTTATTCCTGAACAGAGTATTTTTATATTGCAGTATTGATACTTTTACTCAAGTAAGACATGTTATGACATGGGGGGGGGGGGGGGGGGGGGTTATTTAACACAACAATAAGGTATATATCTCAGTTGTAAAACTAAGGTTTGACGTGAATACTTTGCAATCCAATCCATAACAACACACTTTGACACCATGTGACTACTACATGTGTGTTTGTTTATGTTTTGTGTGGGCAGAGTCTAGAGGGAAGGACATCCTATATAGGAGGGAATTTAGGAGGAGTCGAGGAATGGTGATATGCAAAGCAATCTGGGAGTTGGAGTTATTCAGTCAAACACAGAATATCATGAAATACTAAGATTTCTAAAGACACATTTTGAACACATAAGAACCCCAGGAGTGTGTTTATTGTCTCACAAACAACATTAAAATAAGATTTGGTTGTACAGTCATAAAACACAAACATTGCAGGTTAAAAGGTTAAAGCTCTATATTCAGATTAATCATTGCTAGAGTGTTTGTCCAGCAAAAGGGCTCTCCCCTTCTCTCCAGCTCAAAAGGCAGCCATACCACCCATGAGCAATAATTGTATTTTAAAATAAAATACCAGGTGACAGAGAATTAGAGAAAACATCATAAAAACAAGACACTGAAAGCAATATGAATTTGAAAGTTCCTCCATGAAATAATAAATATGAGTAGTCGATATTCTCCATGAAATAAATTGTATGAATATGTCTAGTTGATTGCGACCGTCAGGTCGCAGTTACTCTCAAAACCTCTACCGTCTGTCTGTCTGTCTGTCTGTCTGTCTGTCTGTCTGTCTGTCTGTCTGTCACGTCACGTCACGTCACGTCACACTTTCCCCCTAATCATATCTCCGCCACCTTTGCCCCGATCCATACCAAACTTTGCACACACACTCCTTGGCTGCCAAACCACAACCTTCATTTCTCGCATGGCCCTCTTCTAGCGCCACCATGAGGCAAATTCTTGCAAAACACATTTTGGACACTGCTCCTACAGATTTTGCCCTAAAATCACGCAAAGCGGTACATGCAGTTTCTCTACAGTCATGTCATCAACATGCATCTGTCCCATCTAGCGCCACCATCAGGCCGATTTTTACAAAACAAATTTTTGGACACTGCTGCTACAGATTTTGCCCTAAAATCATGCAAAGCGGTACACAGTATCTCTAAAGTCAGTTATCAACATGGATCTGTCCCATTTCCCATATTCCCTCCTGATTGCCTACCATTGCCTTCTAAAGTTTGTGTATGCGACCTGACAGTTACTTATCACCCGATTAGGGAGTCTTACTGGTATTACAATAGATTAACAAATTATACAATATCCTCTCGACAGACAACTAAAATAAGGAATAAACACATTTATTCCAGTGATAAAACTGGAGAAGATCACGAGTGGTTTCAGAGGACAAAAAACAATGTAAAAGATGTAGTTCCCTACCCAAACCCAAAACTAAGCTAAAAGAATATCTGGCCTCAAAATACAACTGTGCTCAGTAGACCATATCTTTGAACACCTCAGTTCAGTAGTAGCATTCTCTGTCCCTGTCCCCACCCCCTTCCTCTGTAAATAAATATACCCTTTGATGCTAGTGAGATTTTACCATTATGTATTGTATTGCATGTATTGCAGGCAGGGGCCATGCATCTTCACCATCAATCTTGTGATGGACATTTTCATCTACATTTAATTTTTGCCATGGACGTAAAAAACACAAGTGGTCAATAATTTGACCAGAAACACATACTGTAGGCCTTGCCCTAAATGCATAATGGACTACTAATATGCCGTAGTGTCTATTCCACTGCGATAGTAATTATAGTATTTAATTATAGATCTTTTTTTTTTTTTTGCCTATAACAGCATGCCAAAAATGTGGATGACAGAGCTTTCTGAAGAAAGCCTGCATGGAGACTGGGAAGTCATCCACTCTATGCTATGGCATGTGGCATTACATACAGCTTGGTGTGTTTGGGATTGTGTTTCTTATTTTAATATAATCCCTATGACTAATAGAGATTGATGTTTTGTTAAAGGACAGTGTTACTTGAGGACAGGAGGGGATCGAGTTCTACAAGCTAAACTCTGTTTGTTTGGCAAGATACATTCAATAATTGGTTTCCAGGTGAACAGGTATTCTATGTTGATGAGAAAGTCTAAAGTATGCCACTGGAACACTGAAACGATAGGTGCAAGAGTGCTTAATGAAGGGCATGACAGGACTTTAATTGAATGCAGTGTCACAATATTGACATTGTACTCGCAAAGACATTATGTGTGAGATCATCATAGTCACACTTCTAGGTTTAAACCAACCATTTGAAAACACAATGAAATATCTATAACATTTAACAGCTGCGTGTGTAGTGTACATACACGCTGACACCTAGAGGCTGACCTGTGAACATTCAGATGATACCATCAGGTCTGTTTAATGAGTGATCAATTATGGTAGTGGTAGCCTAGAAACACCTAGTTTGTTTTGGCCTTTGTAAAAGGTTCACTTGCCTGTTAAATTGGTGACAACTCAACTCCTGTGATATTCACACTCAATGCCTTAATCTTTGAAAGAATCATTAGGCCTATATTGTAATTGTTTGTATATTACTTACACCAGTGGTTCCCAAACTCCTTAGCCTGTCACCCAAAAGAGAAATCAGATATTCGCCTGGGACCCAAACTAGTGAAAACAATCTACAAGCTCACATGTTATAATGTTCCAGCTCCCATTTTGTTTGGTATCATTGGTGTCATCGCTTACAATTTCACTTGTGTGTGTGATTGGATACAATTGGTATCCTGACCTGGAAATACATTTTATTTTTACCAAAGAGCTGGAAAGACTAACAAACACGCAATGAACACGATCACAATAGAGCTATTCACAGTGGTGTAAAGTGCCTGTTATGCCATGTTAAAATGATGAAAAGCAGATCTATAAGCACACAATGCAGAAGAAGAATTACCTACGTCCTCCCATGAGGGAAATTCAGTTCTCCAGCTTAACCAAGCTGAACCCAGTGCTGCGGAGCGCGAGGGGGAGGGAAGCAGTGATAGCTGGAGCTGCGCCAGGGCTGGGGAACAATTGCCTACCTAGGGGGGGAAGGGGGAAAAAATGGAAGGGGAGAGGGGGAGAAGGGGGAAGAAGGAAAAAAGAGGAGAAAGAGAAAAAGAAAGAGAAAACGAGCGTGGAAGGGATGAAAAATGCAACAGGCCAGTCTTCGTGTGCATCTCCCCAGTGATCTGTCCAAGTAGTTTATGAGTATATATGATAGATTCATGAACATTTTGACTTTTGTCGATTTTAGGTATGGTTGGTGAGGATCCGAAGGTCGTGGGTTTGATTCCCACCTACGCCGGGTCAGGTGTTCGATTCCCACCTACGCCATGCAAAAATAAAACTCAATGAATGAAAGAAACGTCCTCATTGTTTTAACCATCTCTAAATGAACCACAAAATCAATTTTCTCACCATCATCTCTAACCTATTTGTACTATTGTATTACTACAATACAACATGTAGGCCTACGGTACATTGGCACATATTGACAGATGCCTGTTAAGTATAACCCTTGTGAGACTGTACTTCATTCATAGATGTATTGTACATCTATTTATATTCACTGGTGAGTATATATGCATTTATATATTCACTGTACATATTATGTATTGTCATACTTATAATTATTATTATTTTATATAATTATATAACATAATAATTATTTTCTCTTATTCAGAGATCTACTGCAAATGCAGATCAGTATTTATTTCATCTTGGTTTGGAACAAATTCACTTAGAAGTACCTTGTATTTCATTCTAACTAATGCTGCTGACATCTACACACATTTCTTTTTAAATCTTACTCTGTATGAGTTGTAACAAACACACATCTTCAATATTATGACATCTGGACTTATTTCCAATGGGGATCAACCAAGTCAACCATTGAGGTAAAAGCATAACATATTTCATTAAAGGTCCTACACCATGCATTTAAAAATAATTTATATAACACTGTTTGTGTCCCAAAAACGTTTTTGAAAAGGTTTGAGGCTAAATTACCACTCCTGAATACAGAGCCCCTGTCATTTCTGCCTGGCTTTCAGAGCATTTTCAGCTGCAGTACCACCTTGTCCTGAGTGGGAGGACTGCGCTATTGAGCCAGTTTTGGCCCCACACTCCTCCCCACCTCCTGCTCAGCAGGCCTGCCCACCCCTCCCCAACCCTCTCCCAGCTCCTCCTGCCTCCTTCTCAGGCCTGCCCACCCCTCCCCAACCCTCTCCCAGCTCCTCCTGCCTCCTTCTCAGGCCTTGTGACATCACAAATCTGACATTTCACAATCAGGACCGTTCTGAGACATGCTAACATAGATCTGCCCATAAACTGAGAAAGACACAATGGTCAGAAATAGGACTTTGTGAGGATAGAAGTTGCTGGTGGGACACCAAGAAAATACATAAAAATTGGAAAAATGAAAATTCATGGTGTAGTCCCTTTAAGTAAAAATTGCAACTGCATGAAAGGTAAATATAATTTTAATCTAAAATATTCAAATACAACAGGGTATTCCCACATACAACACAAACATTGTGACAACAAATATATATGAATACATCATCACTGTTGGGTGGGACACCCTGTATGTCCAAAACTTGTTTATATCACTTATTTCTTATCACTATTTAAAAAATTGTAATCTAAAATAGTGAAAATAGCTGATCTACAAGCTGACAACATGTCAGCATGTGGGACTATAGATCTGCTAACATGGTGAAAATAGACAATCTACAAGCTGACAACACTTTGATGCGTTGTGGGCTTGAAGATCTGCTATTTTCACTACTTTTGTGCAACACTCATGTATGATAAAGTAGGGCATTCATTTACAATAAAATACAATAAAAAGGAACATGGTTTCTGCCAGACAGCGCCAATGTTGATGGTTCTGGTGGCAGGTGCAGAGAGAACAGCTGAGTTCTGGGAGACAGCAAAGGAGAAATAGAGAGAAATATGTATAATCAATACAAATTCAGTGTCACACAGGTGACAGTTTATGTTTGCCTATGTGATAATACAGTATGCCCATCACACATCAGATCCCACCATGGCATTATCTTTTTTTTAGCAGCCATCATGCAGGGGCCATCTATGTCTGTACACAGACATTTGTATGTGGCAAAGATTTACACACCATTATAATGTTCTTATTTTGATCATAAGATCCAATTACAGAATGTCAAGTCTCCATACAGGTTTTCTTCAGAATATGTATGACACTGATATACTGGTTCTCAAATGTTTTATTTGCACAGACCCTTAACTCTGAGTGTTTTTATGTTTCTGGTTTTGATTGAATAGTTACTTTGTTAGCAGTTCACAAAGGAAAAGCACAGTACAGTTCAGAATCAGATACAAGGTCTACTAATAGGATTTAAACCCAAGAAAGCACAATGGCTTGTTTACATGTGGGTCCTTTTGTACTAAATGTATAAGAGAAACACATAGATCTACAAACCACTAATTTGTTTGTTATGCTTTGTTGATGAGCCAAATGTAGTTTTCTCCTTTTCACTTTCATTAACATACTATATGACTCCTTATCTTAATGGTTCAATGACACTGACAATACCTTAAAAATATATATACATATAATAATAGCCTAATATTGCCATAGCAGGACAGTAACTTAGCTATGTAATCCATAGGATCTATTAAAATGTCTTTACAAATAAAGCATTAACTAGATAGTATTGGCCAGCCATGGATCAAATGAAAGACAGTAGCAGACACCATCACCATGCCTATTGCCTACATGAAGAATGTTATTGTATATGTATGGTAATGCATTTCATGCAGATGACCAGACCATTACCATAGTAATTTGTAGAAGTCACGAAACTTACCTTGAGTGTTAGGATAACAAAGTCAGTGTCCAAGTGTCCATTCATCCAAAGGTCTCTAAGTGACAATTGTTTGTTTTTAACGTCGGACGCTGCATTAAGAGAATGTG
The DNA here is from genome assembly GCF_963921795.1 of Nannobrachium achirus. NCBI lineage: Eukaryota > Metazoa > Chordata > Actinopteri > Myctophiformes > Myctophidae > Nannobrachium > Nannobrachium achirus. The sequence goes on along the minus strand of NW_027664564.1, from coordinate 108,328 downwards.
GCTCACTTCACTCTAACGCTGTTCATAGCCCTCCCGTGTGGTTTCTGCTGCTCTGTGCTCAGATCTCGTCTAGAGCCCGCCTACTGTATCCGGTAATGTGTAAGCCCACATTAAAGCAAGTAGCGTTTCCATATCTGCTCCAAGGAATGTTAGGCAGGAACAGACAACACCCGAAAGTTGGCACACCATGGGACACCACCATGACACTTTTGGGTGGCGGAAGTGACGAAGTGCTCATAGACGCTAATGTTATTTTGGGTGGCCACGGGACGTGGCCACCCGCCACCCATGGAGCCTAGATGACGTTGGTGACTGTTCTTGCTGAGACCTTCTTTGATCTGCTCTGGCCCCAGACCGGAACAGCAACCCGAAAAGACGGCGTGTGATTGGTTGGAATCCCGCAAGGGACGGTGTGTTTTGATCGGGGAGGGAGGGGAGGGCAGGAGAAATGAAAAAGGAGTCCAGCGATTTTATTGGCAGACACATGGACGTGCGACGGGAGGCGTTCCGATTGGAAAGAAATCACCGCGGGGGAGATCTTCCATTGGCGACAATTGAACTCACTCTCTTTTTATTTGGACGCGAGGAGCCCCGCGGTTGGCCAGTAAAGGAGGAAGCGAGGTAGGCGAGCGCTCGCCGGGTAGGGAATCATACCTGCGACCTCTGGGACCTCTGGAGTCCTAGGCATGGACACTAACCACTCAGCTATCACCAGTAAGACCGTTGGTCGCTTATCGTTGGTCGCTTATCTCCACAAATATCACAACCTCCACCTCTCACGTCATACGGGTAGCCATAGTTACACCTGGAATGTTGAATCTCCATATATGGAGATAACCTACGCATCACACAAAGTCTGACCTCACCAGCCCATACTTGGGCATGGACGACTTATATCTCCATATACGGAGATAGCCATATATGGAGATACGATGACATCACAGAGTCCACAGCTGATGATGTTAAGTGATGGCATACAATACACAAACAAGCCCTATATAAAGGGGCAATTCTCACCAGGGAAGAGAGCATTGCCTGGAATGTTGAATCTCCATATATGGAGATAACTTACGCATCACACAAAGTCTGACCTCACCAGCCCATACTTGGGCATGGACGACTTATATCTCCATATACGGAGATGGCCATATATGGAGATACGATGACATCACAGAGTCCACAGCTGATGATGTGGCGTGATGTCATACAATAAACAAACAAGCCCTATATACTGATGCGATACGATGACATCACAGAGTCCACAGCTGATGATGTGGCGTGATGTCATACAATAAACAAACAAGCCCTATATACTGATGCGGAGATATGAGCAGGGCAAAGGTGTGACGTGTGACGTGTGACCGACCGACCGACCGACCGACGGACGGACGGCCGGTGGAGGTTTTCATAGTAAACTGCTCCCTGACGGTCGCAACAATGCGCTACATTGCAACAGGTAGTGAGCTTGTAGATCTGCTATTTCTTAAATATCCTGTAAGCCTACAATGTTAATGTGTTTAAAGGTAGGGTAAGAGGGTTTATTTGGTTAAATAGTCTGATACTCATTGCTAGTGTTTCCTGCTATAATGGCTCATAATGGCATCTATGCACAGCAGCTATTGGGAAAACATTGGGCCTCTCCCTTACTTTATTCCATTTAGTGTAGCACAATGGTTCTCAAACTTTTTAATTTCAATGACCATCACGGTCCACTGGTGGTCATCGTGGGGGGGGGGGGGGGGGGGGGGGGGGGGGGGGGGATAGGTTCCGCAACAGCGGCAGACGCAAGCTCCATGCCGGTGGACTGCCGCTCTGTCCGGCTATGCCACAGATTAGGTATAATTGCCGTGGCATAGGAATCATTCCCGCGGCTGTTGTCGGCAGTTCCGGCAGACGTCGGGGCACGTGCCGCTGCCGGAAAATACACTCACTGTCCCTCACCGTGTGTGTGTGTGTGTGTGTGTGTGTGTGTGTGTGTGTGTGTGTGTGTGTGTGTGTGTGGTTGAAATGCTAGGGTTTTTATCAGTTCAACCCAAGAGGAACATTAATTAAACAAATATATGTTCTACCTGAACAACATGACGTAACAATACAGAAATGTTGAACCTTGAACCATACTCCTTCTATTCATACTGTACACACCCATGCACATAGCAAATAAAGCATTGCACCTGTGTAGCCGACCTGCGGAACCTGGGAATATACCATTTTATCAAGATGGGGAGAATACAAGTATGGAGAATATAATTATAACACCTTGTTAAAGTGACCATTTTGTTAAATGTTGCATTTGTAGTTATTTTACTGTAATAACAACATAATAACCAGCACAGATAGACAAAGAGACATTCATGGATTTATATTTAAAAGTAACTTTTATTTCCCCCCCTGGACCCAGGATATGGCAGCTGCATACCCCTGCCATACCCAATTGATGCCCCTGCACGCAGGCCTATCCTCACGTTGCCGGACACTCATCATATAATTAGACAAATTACACTTAAATGTAATCTCTCTCCCCATTCCCTCATACAGCTCACTAAAATGTATTGTTTTTTTTTTGTGTTTGAACGGTGACAAGGAAGACTTAAATTCCAGTATATTCAGAAGTCTACACTGCTTTTTTTTCCAGTAACAGAAGTGTGTGTTCTCTCTCCTGAATGGATAACATCGATACCCTGACGTGAACATTAGTTTTTATTATTGTATTACTATTACTATATGATAGACCCGACCCGAGGTTTTCGGGCCGGGTAGGGCCTAAAATGTATGCTAACTAGTAGGGCCGGGTAGGGCCTAAAATGTATGCTAACTAGTAGGGCCGGGTAGGGCCTCGGGCCTGCCCAGTTAGGGCCCAGTTAGAGCCGGGCCTTAATTTTCAGGCCTGTTGAGAACTCTAGTATGATGGTCATTGAAATTAAAAAGTTTGAGAACCATTGTGCTACACTAAATGGAATAAAGTAAGGGAGAGGCCCAATGTTTTCCCAATAGCTGCTGTGCATAGATGCCATTATGAGCCATTATAGCAGGAAACACTAGCAATGAGTATCGGACTATTTAACCAAATAAACCCTCATACCCTACCTTCACATTCACATTGTAGCCTTACAGGATATTTAAGAAATAGCAGATCTACAAGCTCACTACATGTTGCAATGTAGCGCATTGTGATGGCTGAGTGGTTAGTGTCCATGCCTAGGACTCCGGAGGTCCCAGAGGTCGCAGGTATGATTCCCTGCTCCAGCTATCACTGCTCCCCTCCCCCTCGCGCTCCTTGTGGGCAGCACTGGGTTCAGCTGGGTTAAGCTGGAGAACTCAATTTCCCTCGTGGGAGGACGTAGGTAATTCTTCTTCTTCTGCATTGTGTGCTTATAGATCTGCTTTTCATCATTTTAACATGGCATAACAGGCACAGGCACTTTACACCACTGTGACAACTTAACAAATTAGGTTTTTCTACCAAGTGCTACCATCAAACATATAATTTTCCAAACTCACTCACGCTCTAACGCTCACGCTTATCTACGTTTATCTATTCACTCGCTTCAGCAACTGATCCCAAAGTTCACATGGTATTGGCCATTAGCATTATACCAACGCTGACGGAGCCCGAATTTCATTTCTCCCAAATTAAAGCTGTTTATTAGCGTTGTCTTAGTCTGTTGTCAGGGTTACGGTCCGTTCCTCCAGGCCATGGGATCTGTAGCCCCACACACACACCCCTCTCTCTCACAGTTAGGAATGTGCTCTCTCTCTCTCTCTCTCTCTCTCTCTCTCTCTCTCTCTCTCTCTGTCTCTCATCTTCCAACGGGTATGAAACTCTCTCTCTCTCTCTCTCTCTCTCTCTCTCTCTCTCTCTCTCTCTCTCTCTCTCTCATCTTCCAACGGGTATGAAAACACTATGTGCAGCAAGCGCATACATTATGCCTTACATTATGATGCTCCCACATATGCTCCCACATATTCTCACGCACGCACCAGTTACAGTAACTTTCCCCACAACCCACACTCTGCACATATTTTGGAGCACATATCTTCGAACGGGTAAGGTCTAGTAATTGTAATTGATCAATTTAGATTAGAATAGATGGCATCATCTGAATGTGCAGTGGCAGGTAAAGGTAAAGGCAGCGCCCCCAAAACTGTGAAAAGTGATGACTCATCACTAAACCATATTTTTGTGGAGACGTTTTTAGCCCAAGGAATGTTTTTCGTGCAAAACAAATGCTTGCAATGGATTCAGAATCATGAAAAAACTTTCAGAAGCTGTAACGGATTCTCCTAGGGAAACGGAATTTCAGTCTTTGTGGGATGTGTTACTAGAGACCTTTACAAACACATTGGTGAATAAACGTTTTGGTAAGGAATTTATTCCAGGACTTTTTAAGATATCCCCCGACTATAGGGTTCATTGTCCAACACGATGAACCAGATTCACCTCAGCTACTAGAGAAACAGGGATGGATTATGGACATTGTGCATATGCACAGGGGCCCTGGAGCCAAGGGGGCCCTGGCAAGCTGGCACTGCTACCTGGAAATCGAATGTTTGACCACCGCTCCTTCCTTTAGTAACGCAGCAGCAGTTGAATCAAATTATCTCATCTGGTTAACTTACAGTAGCCTAGACTTGTGCTCACAATCTGCACACAGCCTGTTGCTTTGTTGTCAATTAAAACAAACTGTCTACCGTCACGCAGTTGTCTTAATGATATGATATTGATTTTAAAAGCTCAATATGCATCTGGCTCTGTTGACCATTGCACTAAATGTAATGTGAAACGCTTGAAAATGTAGGCTATATTTTGTCATAAAGACAAGGCATTAAAGGACCAGGTCACCTCTGGGACAACCAGATCTTATTTTATTGTTGTGTGGGACACGATCAACACAATCCTGAGTTATTTTTTGTGTTCAATCTGTGTTTTTAGATATTTTAGTATTTCAGCCGATTTCAGCATGCTACAACTGGTCATATGATGCAAAATGCATCATATTTTGCATCATATGACCAGTTGTAGCATGCTGAAATACTAACATATCTAAAAACACAGATTGATCACAAAAAATAATTCAGGATTGTGTTGATCGTGTCCCACACAACAATAAAATAAGATCTGGTTGTCCCAGAGGTGACCTGGTCCATTAAAGGAGGTGGCGGCCCATGGTGATTTTGTGCACAGGGCCCATTTCCACTTCAATCTGAACAGAAATATGTTTTGTTCATAGCATACTGTAGGTCTACACACAACACATCAGATCACATATAATTAACACATCACACGATGAAACGATGAAGTCTTACATGAATTTAATGGGAGAGATGTAAGAAATGGTGACATTTGTCTTCACATTGAAGCATTGTCACTTTAGTTGAAGTTTGAGGTGACTTCGACTGAATTATTTGCTAAATTCAGACATTACATCTGCAGTGGTTTCCCCTACTGTTTTCCCTGCAGATGCACCTGCAGCTACACCTGCAACCACTCCAGCAGGTCCTGCTAAAGCTCCTGCAACACCTCCTGCTACGCCTCCAAGTACAGTATAAAGACCCGTTAAAAGAGCTTTCCCTTTTGCATGTCTCTCCTCACGTGTTTCCCCTGATGAAAGATGGTGGAATAAAATGACATGGTTATGATGCTAAACACTAATTAGACTGAATTAAAACAAATAAAAGATACATACCACTTGAACTCATCGTTTCAAAGTTGTCTTTTACACTGTGCAAGAGAGAGAGAGAGAGAGAGTCTATCATCATAACATTAAAGACATATGATAATATATCTATATATTCGAGGGCTTCGGCAAGGATTATTTTATCCGAAATGAAACAGGTAAATGATAAAAAAAAAAATATATATATATATATATATATATATATATATATATATATACATACATACATACATACATTATATATATATATATATATATATATATATATATGTGTGTATATATATATATATATATATATATATATATACACTGTATATACATGTGTGATGAGAGAGAGAGAGAGAGAGAGAGAGAGAGAGAGAGAGAGAGAGAGGGACTAAAGTACTGAGGTTGAGTAGCTACTTTGTCCAACAAAGCAGATTATTAAAGTAACACAGTATACAGTATGACACAGGTTATTCATTCAATTTCAGAGGGTCTAATGAAGGTGACAATTCATGTCCTTTTCAAGATAGCAGGAATTTCCTTCACACACCTTTATGTCTACTTTTTTCCCTAGTTTGTACGATAATACTGATTTAATTTACAATTACAATTTACAATTTAGGCAATTAGCAGACATTCTTAATGCAGAGCGTAAGCGTAACAGTCCAAGGTAATACATTAAATACATAGAAATTGTTATTTAGATACAGATGTAGTAGCTTAGTCAGCAAACTTTTTTGACAAATAAAGAAACATTTTATTTATTTTACAAAATATCAGCTGCTGTTAATTTAATGCATCTGCTGTTAATTTAATGCATTCTGATATTACCCTGAATTATAGAGGTTAAGTCACACTTTCCCATCAATAAATAATGGTCTCCGGTGTCTTACTGTACCTGCTTCAATGTTGCAATTCTAATGTAGGTCTGAAGAGACAGAGGAAGACAAGCTGTTCACCAGTAAAGACCAGCACACTGACATGACTGGTGTCTACCTGTCATTTTATAGATTTTTATGCAATTCCTTCAATGGGTGGAGTCAGAGATCTATCGTTGACAAGAAGTGGGACCATTTCTTGTAAATGCTGGGAGAGGATCACGTGACCAAAAGTTCAACGGTAAAAGTCTGCACCACACATAGAGAAGGAAAGAGGAACACCACCTGATGTTACTTTATAGCATCATATAAAATAATTGTGCCAGCATTCATTCATTCATTCCTATAGGGATGGAGCTTGTTAATTTGTATTGATAAAGAGTGCCCTATCGATCCTGCTTTTTGAGCCGGGCTTTTACCACTATTGAGCGTTTTCTAATATTTTGTGGAAAGGCGTTATGCCTCATTCACATACAGAAAAGCCAAGCTAATGCTTTGCTTGGTAATTCAATGTATTCTCTATGCAAACCAGCTTTTAAAATTTTCAAGCTGGAAAAAAAGCTTGGACATGTTTAAAGCTGGTTTGCATAGAGAATACATTGAATTACCAAGAAAACCATTAGCTTGGCTTCTCGCAGTGTGAATGCAGCATTAGTCAATACAAAGCAAGTAAAAAATATTATCATTAAAACAACCATTAATTAATGTGCAATAAGTGTTAAATGTAAAGTAATAATTTCTTGATCGCCTCTTTTCTTGATTGTTTGTTTAAACATGACGCCATGGACTGCTAAGCTCGATAACAGGCTTGATAAGCCCAAAGCTTATTGATACCGGGTACTCAATACATTTGTTATCGAGTTTGTAACAGGCTCGAGCTCCATCCCTATTCATTCCTTCATGCATTCATGCATTCTTTCGTTGTTTGTTCGTTCATTCATTCATTCATTCATTCATTCATTCATTCATTCATTCAATTCATATGTATGTGTGTGTGTGTGTGTGAATTGCATTTCTATGCGCTTTACAATGATTCATTCATTCATATATTAGGAGGTGAAGCAGCGAACAGTTGATGCCAGAATCCTCACTTCCCACATTCACACACCAATGGTGGCAATCTAACACCGACCAACTAATTGGAGGCAATGTGGGGTTCAGTGTCTTGCCTAAGGACACGTCTACATGTGGACAGCAGGAGCCGGGATTCGAACCACAGACCCACGGATCATTGGACGACCTGCTCTACATGAGCCACAGCCGCCTTCCTTTAAAGTGACAACACGCGAGAATACTGGGTCTCCCTCTTTCATTGGTGTGTCGCCCAGGTTGAGCCTGAACCCTAACCTTTATCTTCACAGAAACTATGCCTAAACCTAACCTTAACACTAACCCTAACCTCACAAACACTACTATGCCTAAACCTAACCTTAACACTAACCCTAACCTCACAAACACTACTATGCCTAAACCTAACCTTAACCCTAACCCTATAACCAACTGCATGGCCTAATTTTTCACCTAAAATGCTTTTAGAAACTTTTTTATTTTTTTGTGAAAAGTGAAAAGGGGGAGAGCTATACCCTCCTAACGCCCACCTGGTTTACTCTCATTCGTCTGTGAAGTTTTCAACAGCAAGTGCAAAGTCAGATACAGGTTTTGCCTAATGGTTTCTATGACTGTGTGTCAACAAGATCAGTTTCTTCTCTGCGACCGTCGAGTCCATTCTCCTCTACGGCTGTGAATGCTGGACACTAACGCCCTACAGAATGTTACGTGTGGTACTGAACATTAGCCAGGACGAGCACATTACCAACAAGCGTCTGTACGGGGCACTACCAAGTGTATCAGAGAAGACAGCTGTCAGGAGGATGAGACTTGCCGGCCACTGCCACCGACAACCAAGAACTCCCGACCAAAAAGCTTGTACTGTGGGAACCGACACATGGGCATCAATCGAGAGACCCTCCCACACCCCCTTTTTTTTAAGTATCAATACTGCAATGTATAAATACTCTGTTGAAATGTATTTAGGGTTAGGTGGTAGTGGTATAGTAATAATAATCAAAATCTACAAAGTAACTAGTAACTAAAGTTTTCAAATAAATGTGGTGGAGTTTGGGTCCAAGATGTAGTGGAGTAGAAGAGTATTGGAAATTGGAAACACTCAATTAAAGTACAAATAACTCAAAAAGGAGTAGTTCAGCCCCAAAATGACTTTTTTCATGCCATGGAGACTTGAGTTCAATAATATTTTTAGTTTTTTGTTGCATTTCTAAGACAAAGATTTGATTACAATAAATGTACCCCAATGATTCCAGATGGCAACCCAAATGCCGGAATCAATGGGGGTAAATTTACTATAATTGCTTTACTATAATTGCTTTCACAAGAATTTCCAGTTACAAAATGTTCCTTTAAAAAAGCTGTACTGTATCACTCTAGTGTACTCTGAGGTTACAATGAAAAGATTACTGACATAAAACAATCCACTTCAACTATCAACTCCTAAATGAGCCTAACCCTTTCTTATCTGATATGCACCTCTCATAGGTCACTGATAAAACATATTGCATATTTGCATTATGTTGCAATTATGTTTTATTTGCTGTTATTTACTTTTAGTATACAAAAACATGGTGGCGCCTGCTGTGACTTCTCTGTCGAGGTTGGCGGGCCAATCGCTGTCACTGTTTCCCTGGAATGTGCTGTAAAACGGACCAGTCAAATCTCCCGCGCGTCTGACAAAACGGCCAATCTCGGCGGCGCGATCGTTGTTTCCCTGGACTTTGCTGGAAAACGGACCAGCTGCGGGATTACCAGCAATCAAGCCCCTCCACCTCCAGAATCAACAGACACTCACTCAGACAGCCATTCTTCCGCGTTCCTGGACGCAGAAGCCAGCCAAGGAATAAATACAAAATAACGTTTGATTTTGATAGATTTTGACACTTTGTCAGCTTGTTCTTTTGTCATTCTATGGTCTAGTTGCTGTGTTTTTTAACGTGACCCTATTTAGAAATCATTTGGCTCTTCATTGCAACGAGGAAATGTTATTTGCAAGCCTTTCTCATTGCGTGGGGATCATTTTAATATCCAATTTGATTGACTGATCATTAATGTTACAGGCTTACAGCCGATCGCTTTGATTATGGACTGCTGCTGCTGCTGCATGTCGCGCATGAACACTTTATTTATAGATTAATAACTCCACATGTCATTCTATGGTCTAGTTACTGTGTTTTTTTAATGTGACCCTATTTGGAAATCATTTGGCTGTTCATTGAGGAAATGCTTTACAAGCCTTTCTCATTTGTTGTCATGGCTTGCTAGTGCTACAGTATGTGATGCACCGGACCTCCCAAACACACAGACTGTGGGCATCATTTTAATATCCAATTTGATTGACTGATCATTAATGTTACAGTCTTACAGCCGATCGCTTTGATTATGGACTGCTGCTGCTGCATGCCGTGTATTGCATCGGAAAACATTGGTTGAAAGTATCACCCCTGGAATTAGTAAATTAATAATTCCTGCTGCAGACCTAAGCGCTCCAGTTATTTTATTTGTGTAGTCTGTTTGAGAAGAAGCTATGCACTTTATTTACATTCTAATAACTCCGCAGGCCGGGTTTCGTTATTGTGCGATTTGGAATGGTGCACATTAATTAATGCTTGTTTTTGCCTTCAATTTAATTACAAATAAATCAAACCAACCACTCATTCAGTTAATAATAATAGTCTACCTAGAATACCTATATACTATAATTAGCAGAAGTGATAGAGTGTCAGTTCCTCCTTGTGTCAATTCTATTCAAAGAAATGATTAGCGAAGCATTGCCATTCTTAGTTTCAGTTTGATTAATTTATTGCACAGCGAATAAAGACCCGATTACAAACGTTTTCTATAACAAGTCATTGTAGATGATAGTTATCATTTATATCATATCAATTATGGTTTTATATAGTAAAGGCAAGCAAAGCTCAGAGCTTTGAGAATCAATGTCGGGGAATATCCATTTGGAGCGCAACACTGCATGGAGAGCTGGTAGATGGCTATTTTCAAATGCCAACGTTTCAATATTTACAGATTTAATAGGGACATAATACAGTCATTGGTCATGCTGTGCTTTCCAAGGAATGATGAGAATTTTTTTGTTTTGTTTAAATCGCTTCATAATGACCAACTTACTTGACCAAGGCATGATTGAATAGACTGTATTGCTCCCTATGCATAATGCGCGGCGCGCCACACACAAAAAAACAGAGTTACAAGATATCAACGCATTGCGTCATGGCGTGTCGACAGCTTATACATCTGTTATTTTGGACACATGGTCATGGAGAGATTTGGAGACGGCAGCGCATCAACCCGACATTTCGGTGACTCCAGAACGCAAGTAGATTGCTGTTAATAATACCTATAGAATAAGGCTACAAAACACTTCATAGACTATTTGATTTATTTCTGAGCTAGTAAGACACTTCATAGATGTTTCCTGAATCTAAAGAACAATCAATGACAACGGCTTTTAACAGAAATAGTGTTTTTATTAGGCTATTAGGCAACGCAACAAATGCAAATGATCACGCATGGTTTAACCATATCCTATAAATAGCCAAACATTTCATTATGAAATGTAACAGTAGGTCTATAGTCTATAAAGAAAAATATAGGCTGACAGCCTACCAAGACAATAAAAAACTAGAGTAAAGGTGGGTTGGAGGTTAATGTTGATCGCCCGAGCTGCTTCAATTCCCAGACCCTATATGGTAATTTCTCAAACAATTAGGCTACTCTTAGTCAAATTTGTATTTATTCTGTGAACTCTCTATTTATTTTCTTGTATGACATGTGTTAGTATAGGACGGGACCTATCTCCCTTATCCCTTTCTATTTATGCTATCAATTAAACATCACGCCTGTGTAGTGTGGCTGTGGCGCTCTGGCGTGCCATGGACATTGTCTTTATAAACTTTTGCAAGAAATATAACCCCGATTGCAATAACAGTGGTCAGTAGGCCTACATGCAGGCTATAGTGTTGTCTGTCAAAATATCTTTTATTTCAAGACTATAAAAAGCTTAGGCTATATGGTCACCACATATCCTATAGCCTATATGATTATGTGCCTATTCATATGTTTTTCAAACAAGCAAACACATAGAAATTACATATAAAAAGAATAATAAGAAGTAGGCTAGGCCTAGTGAAAATAGCCAATCTACAAGCAGCTCACAGCAAGTCGAGACGCGTTGTGAGCTTGTAGATCTGCTGTTTTCACTAGTTTGGGTCCCGGCCAGGAAAACGTCATATCAATTGATGTCGGATATAAATTGCGTCTGCTAACACGGTAACCGGACAATATTTAGGTGGTTGTCAGAAAGAAACGTTCATGCACGCACCGTGGCGCACGCACTGTAAGTCACCCAGATACATCTCTCGTTCTTTTGATTGAATACTTTAATAGCAGTTTGCATATAAGAATCACAGGGACAGGGCAGTATTACTTCATGTCACGTTCATGTTAATGTGTTATGGTTACGTTATGGTATAAAGGCTCCGTCTGGACTCGATCTTAATGTCCGGTGTGTGTGGTTTACTATGATTGGCGGAGCGTATCATTTTCTGTCGCCGCGACCTCGACAAACACGCGATGGCCTTGGCGCAGTCAGTAGTGCTGTCGCCTCACAGCAAGAAGGTCCTGGGTTCGATACCCGCTGGGGACGCTGTGGGTGCTGGGGGCGTGTTCTCTCCTCCGCGTCATCAGTGCCCACACCCTAAGAGGGGTTGGCAAAAGGGCCTTTCTGTGTGGAGTTTGCATGTTCTCCTCGTGTCTCCTAGGGTAGATACCCTGAAAAAAAAATCACACCCGTGTGAACTGAGCGGTGGTTTACCCACCTCATAGATCATGTGTACCGATTTTTGTGACATTTGAAGAAAATATGTAGGAAAAGGAGCAAAAAGTGTGTTTTGGAGAAAATTCAAGATGGCGGAAAATCTATCCTGGCGCAAATGGGCGTGGCCTATATGGGGAGATGCGTCTTGACCCAAGGAATCCAGGGAAAAAAGAATTTTAATTATCCGATCTACGGTTCAAGAGTTACGGGGCAAAACGTAAAGTGGGCCGTTATAGCGCCACCATGAGGCCGAGTGATGTAATTATTTTTCGATTCATTCTTAAAATCATTATGAATCTCCTCTCCGAGGTTTGAAACTGTAGCTCCTATGGTTTACGAGAGAAAAATACTTGAAAATGATTTCTTGCATTGTCCCATTATAAGTCAATGGGGACAATTAAGCGTCGTTTTTTGCCGATTACGTCGGCATGGTAAGGCGGATCGGAAGGAAAGGTAATAGAACACCATTCCCGGCCGAGCCGCACATTTTGATGTATATATTGCGCGAGTGGCGTAAATGGTGCGGCACTAGTTACGCACCGAAGTTTAGGCTACATACAGACAGACACGGACGGAGACCCACACACACGGCCACGTATAGGAGCGTTGTGACCACCGCTCAAAAACATGTAGTTATGCTGGTCTCTATACTGCCTCCCCCTGGCCAGTTGGGGTGCTGATGGAGGAGAGAGGAACTTGTTGGAATAACGTGTTCCTTCCACGAGCTACGCCCAAACCGGGGAAATCCCCACTGTCAGGTGAAAAGAAGAAGCTTGGACTCCTCATGCATAGAAAGCATGAGGCAGTCCGTTGTCTCCCCAGGTTGGCAGAGGGAGTGTAGCACCCAGGATTACAAAAAAAAAAAAAAATGGGTTGCAAAATCGTGGGATAAAAATTAAAATAAATAAACAAAACATATGAGTACTTACGGAACGGAGAAATCAATTAACATACTGTATGGCAGCATTTTAGAATGTAGAATGTGGGAGTCATTTAGTTTATCTTTGAGGACTTGGCGGGATGGATTGAGATGGTCAAATGGCCAGATCCGGCCCCCGGGCCATATGTTGCCCACAATAACCTAACAAAGACCAGAGGATGTAACTAGAACACATCTGTTGAGAAATAATAAGAATAAGAAATATAGCTGCAAGCAGCGATAAAGTGGCCAAGGCAGAAAAAGCAGGAAAGCAAAAAAGCATCAAGGGAAAGCAAAGAAGAAATCAAAGATAAACTAGAAGCAGTGTTCTTCCGAACAGATCAGGTGTTTTTTTTTGCCTACTGGTGACTCTATAATAGGCCAAAGTGAAAAGGGTACCACGCGTTCTTGGGCCTTTCACGGCAATCGGTTGCTGTATGCGGGATTTGAGGCATTTTGTTCCAAAAATGTGTTTTGCAAAAGTTGACCCACTGGTGGCGCTATAACAGGCCAATGTGATAAGGGTGGCATCTGTTCCTTGGCTCAGGCGGCATTCACACAGGCACGTTTTATTGCGATTAAAACGAATCCTCTAACGTATTGTCGGAAAATACACAACGTTTGGGCATGTGTGAAGACGCATCCGTATTCTTTTTCGAATCAAAGAAACAAATTCAAATCCACAAAAAAAAACGTGGTTTCGATTTGCTACAGCAAACGCTTCACTGTTGGTGTGAATCCATCCGTCTCAAATACAGGCAATGAAACATTGTGGTAGGCTATATAGAGCCATGTGCGGGTTAAATCCATAGTTATTTATAAAAGGTTAAATCCTCCTCCAGACCGTCCGCTCTCATTATATTTCTGACCATTCTGGCCGCCTCCTCCCCTCGTTGATTTAATTTCTGATCACCGCTCCCTTGATCGCACATAGTGTATTATTTGTGAGGAGTTGCTCACAGTTAGATAAAAGGGAAGTGCCACTGGAGTCACTTGTATATCATATATAGGCTATAGGCCTAATATAATATAGGCCGATGTGTGGGTCTCTCGCCCTTGCTCGCGCGCGCGTGCTCTCTCCAGATGGAGACGCTTTGCGCGTGGAGCGCACTCAGCGCAGAGAGGGAGCCAGCGGTGCGGAGGGCAAGACGAGGGGCAGAGAGAGAGAGAGAGAGAGAGAGACGTTGATGTTCTACTCTTCGTAGATATTCATATCTTGCTAATGTATTTTCTGTCTGGTTTATTGCTGGTAGATTTTGCGAGTCCCTCCGGCCGCCGCTGGTTTTATTCTTTGATCGCCCGTTTACGACCGCCGATCGCAGATAAATAGGCTAACGCCTGCGCCTCAATTTTGCGGCGGTCCTGCGGTTACATTGTGAGTTGAACTTGAAGAATTAATAAACATAGGTAGATGGAGGAGGCATTATTATGCAGCTTGGATACATACATGTCCCATGGACAGACGTGGACGATTCCTTGTTTCGGATGACAAAGTGCAGTGCGAGCTCAAACGTATCAATTAAATATGCAAGAATGTAGCAACTTCACCCCTCCCATTCGCACGACTAAACCGAATTATAGTATGAGAATGTGGCCTTAGTGGGAATGTGTGTGCAAAACTCACACACACAGCAGGCTGTGTTCATGATTTGAGACATTTTGTTCAAAAAGGAGCAATCCTGCAAACCTTGGAATTCAATGTTAGCCAATTAGATAGAATATGATATCGGACAAATACGTCAGGATTACATCACTGTAGAGATACTGTGTACTGATTTGTGTGATTTTCGGATAAAATCTAAAGGAGTAATATCAAAGAATGTGTTTTACATACTGTAAGTCGGCCTTAAATGGCAGATGTGAAAAATGCAGGGCACAGGTTTTTCCTTGGCCTCTGGGAAGTGTGCATACAAAGTTTTACACTAATCGGTGGTTATAGGTAAAAGCACAAATTGGCCTCTACACAATGCAAAAGACTGTATATGCAACAGACAAAATACTGTGATACTATTCACCTGGACAGTTTATGATGCTGTACATAGTAAGTAAGCCTTGACCGGCACATGTCTGGAGTCTACCTGTCATTTTATGACCTTTGAAAAGAAGTGGGACAATTTCTTGTAAAGGGTGTGAGCGGATCATGAGACCTGATCAGGTTTCATGCAAAGTTCATTCAGAGAAATCACAGACAAGAGATACTAGCAATATTATAAGCATCATTGTGCCACGACAGAGCTTTTGAGGACAAATACCTGAAAGTTCCGGAAAACTGTTAAGAAACTTTGAAACTAACTGTAAGGGACAGAACGAAATTTATGGAGGGGGGTCACTGGAGGAAATGTATATGCCCTGATATAAAATGCTATGACCCTCCCTCTGTATGTGGGAAAAAATCAGTGGCCCTCCCCAACCAAAAAAAGAAAAGAAGATGGCCCTCCCCTAAAACATAACATTTTATACATGAGTAAAATGATCCCTAAAAACATAAACTTATTCATAAACGCAACTGCAGTAATAATAGCACTATATACGAGAACATGAATAAAGCAAATTCACCTCCCCCTATGAGACTCGAACCGGCGGCCCCACGGGACGAATGGATCGTTAGCACAGCGACTAATGCACTGAGCTATCTTCACAGATAACATTTTAGTGAATAAAAGTGAACTCTAGAACTTAAGCTACCACTTCTATATCATATGATGTTACAGGACTTAGGAGAAGGCTATGAATGTTTAATCTGTAAACTCACCGCTTCATCTATCTGTCTGGGAAATTTTATACGCAAATGTGAAAGTGAAGAAAAATGCTTTCCATTGGAACACTGCCATCCTTTAAGATGATCCACTGCCGGCCGAACTTAACCCTATATATTAAAACAGGGATGCCATATGTTTCATCAATGAGACTATCCCTAAAAGATTCCCGTTGTGGTGGAGAAAGAAAAAAAGACGAAAAAACCTCGAAGCCAAAATCAAAATCCAAACAGCCACACACACGCAATTCCAGTAGGACTTGCCTAACCCCTCTGATCTTCTTGTTGTCCGTGCTCTTCTCTAATTTAGTTTCGAGTCTGACAAGACTCTCCTCAGCAGAGAGGGTCTGCAGCGAAGCTCTTAAATTGTGATCCAAGTAACTTTTAGTACGCACATTTGTTCTCTTGATGTTGTAAGACGCCATGTTTGTTGTGTTCTGAACTTTTCCCTCTGACTAAAAGTATTGTCGCTGCCAGGAAGAGCGTCAGTGATTGGCCAGAAACTGCACACGCCTACTGGCTGGATAGGCCAAGCTAAATGATTGACACATAGAAGGAACAATGGGAAAGGCTCAATAGCCCAGCTGTTGGGAAAAACCAAGATAAGCAACGGAGGGGTGTCAATGACTATTGTTGTACTATTATTCAGGAAAGCTGTAAAGAAAATATGCATATAAAATCCGGGCTCATTTTAAAAATAAAAATTGGATGACCCTCCCTTGGACTCAAAGTAAAATTTGATGACCCTCCCTCAAACTAAAACTAAAAAGACATGACCCTCCCCTATTTTCCTCCAGTGACCCCCCTCCATAAATTTCCCTAGGTCCCTAAATAGGGCCCACCATGAATTTCACTTTTTTTTTGTTGTTGTTTAGTTTTTTGGTCTTCACAGTGTCTCTTCCAGCCCCCCAAAAAACCCATTCATTAACTCTAAGCCTTGGCTTTAATTTCAGTGATTTTCTGAATGGGTGCGTCTGAATGGTACTCTTTTGAATTCGAGCCCTTGTTTATGTCACAAAGGGGCTCATTTCATATTGGGCCCCCTCGAAAAATATATATATATTAAAATCATGGCTCAGCATCTTTAACAAAATACCTCCAAACAAGGTAATCCAAGACCGCTACACTGTATGGATACCCCTGAATACTGTTAATACACAAGCTGTGCATTGTATGAATGTGAAATGATATACTGTTCATGTATCTGTGATGGTCCAGCAAGAACAAAACAGTTAGGGTTCATTGTCCAACAAGATGAACCAGATTCACCTCAGCTACTTAACCTATTTGACACCAAAGAGACATAACAAACACAACACATCAGATCTTATATAATTAACACATCACACGATGAAGTCTTGCATCAATTTAATGGGAGAGATAAACAACAATGATGTAAGAAATGGTGACACTCATTGAAGCGTTGTCACTTTAGTTGAAGTTTAAGGTGACTTCAACTACCGTAATTGCTGGACTATAAGCCACACCTGAATATAAGCCGCACCAGCTAAATTTAGAATAAAAAACAAATGTTTACATATATAAGCCGCACCTGACTATAAGCCGCAGGTGTCCTTCCTGCTTCCTGCTAGAGCGCCCCTGGTGGCCGTTAGCTATAAAAATCTACCGGTATATATAAATACTTGTTAGAGACCATTGTAAACGAACTAACTGGCCGTTACTGTAAAAATCTTTATATAAGCCGGCGAAGCGCACCGTTGTATAAGCCGCAGGGTTCAAAACATGGGGAAAAAGCTGCGGCTTATATAGTCCGGCAATTACGGGTATATTTATTAATTGTCCGTCATCATGAGGGTGCCATGTCGCAGAGCTAGGTGAGGTGCAGGCTATCTCTTTCCCTCTCTCTCTCTCAGCTTAGTTGGATTTCCAGTAGACTAATTCATTCCTGTGGCTTGCTGGATATTTAATACTCATTATTTGGGAGTTTTTATGTAGGCTATTCATCTAGGCTGTGAATCAAGTGTCGGTTTGCGCACCTTGTGATGCGCTGCCAGTCCTCTTTTTTTCTCTTTTCTCTCTCTCTCTCTCACTTCACTTGCGTTTGATTACCTCTTCTCTGTCAAACATTGAATCATTAAAACATTGAAACATTTTAAATAGGCCTATAGCCTATGTTGAAAGTACAGAAGGCCTACTGTAATGTAAGTTATATAAATAAAATGTTCTGCAAGATTAACAAAAAGCAGCTGGTAATACAAAAAATACAGACACCATTACTCACGCTATCCTAAACGTTCTGCCAGATAAACAAAAAGCAACTGGTAATACAAAACATACAGACACCATTACTCACGCTATCCTAAACGTTCTGCCAGATAAAACATACAGACACCATTACTCACGCTATCCTTGATTTAGACGTTTCATGTATACAACAAGACAAAATGATGATAATTATGGGAACAAAGACAATTACTGTCTGTCAATGTTTCTGTCGTCCAAAGAAATCCTCATTCCAATCTCAAATCACAAATGATGATGAATGCAGGACGACTGTAAACCCCGGTCACGGAAAAATAAATAAATAAATAAATAGCCCAGTCAATGTATAGCCAATAGGCTACAGTAGCTTATAATATGTTTTAAGAGGCTGCTTCTTCTTCTTCTTCTGCTTCACTTCAACAACTATTCTTCTTCTTCGGTGGTTCTTCTCTTTTAACGACTATACACGGGTTTCCAACGCCCCATAGTGCATTGCGCAGACGTTGTACCGAGCTTCCGGCGCCACAGCCGAGTGTGATTTACAAGCTCACAACGGGTTGCATCTGCGACGCGACGTGAGCTTGTATGTCTGCTGTTAAACCGGAAGTGTGGTCCAAATAATCTCCAGTAAACTCCCGCGGAAACAGGTGTATAAACCAAAATAGGAGGGGCTGCTTAAAAAGCAACTCGCGGGGAAAAAGCAGCAGGAGCACTCGAAAACTTAGACAGAAGGCGGAGCTAGTCTCGCAGCACTTTCGTTGGACGAGGTGCCGTCGGCGTGGCAAAGGATGTGAATTGAGCGCACCATGATCACGTGGCTTTCAGGGCAATTTCGGCAGCTCATATAGAGCATTGCAGCGGAAGTGTATTCCTGGGGTCACTTAATATTCCCCATTCATTTTCGCCATAGACTTTTACGAATATATTTATAACAATTATGTTAAGCCTCGAACCAAGCCATCCAGGATGGAGGTGAATCATGACCATGTAACCTTTTTTTCTATGAAAAGAACATTTTGAAAATCGCTAAACAAAGGGTAGTTATTAAATGTAGTATATCAAATAATGTAATATTAAAATATGTTTTCACATAGGATCAAAGGTTATATGATCATGATTCACCTCCATCCTGGATGGCTTGGTTCGAGGCTTAACATAATTGTTATAAATATATTTGTAAAAGTCTATGGCGAAAATGAATGGGGAATATTAAGTGACCCCAGGAATCCACTTCCGCTGCGACGCTCTATTGGGTTTTGCGTTTCACACAAAACCAAAAATAACATGTGAACAAAGAACACACATTTATTTGGTCATTGTAATCCCTGTTGCAGGCTATAACTGCCTCCAAATGTTGCATGGGAATAGATTTGCTTCTTTTTCTTTCTTGTCCAGACTTCGTTTTTTGGTCTTCGATCTTGTAGGAATCAGATGTAGGTTGATGATCAGACTCAGGGAGATGCAGAGAGATGTATTTGCTGCTTGGTTCAACAGGTCTTGAAGCTTTGAAAACAATCCACAATGCATTCTGTTCAGTACTTTTGTTCTTACGGTAAAAAACGAAATCTGTTTAGTTGTAGGCCTACATTTCTCTTTACCAATTAGCGAAAGCACTAACACATTGTTGTTGTGGCCAGTATAGGGACACATGTGGCCAGCAGAGGGACACATGTACTCAGGGTGATATTGTACAGTGTTTGGTATAACAATGGCTTTCATAAGTAGCTACACAGTAAAATCATCAGTGTTATTTCAACCATTTGGTTACATATTGCACTCAGAAGTTTAACACTGAGGGTCGTACTGTGTACACTACAGTATGCTACTGTAAGAATGTGTCATTTGAACTATAATTCTGCCAGTTTCTTTTGCTAATAAAATGAAAGTGAGTGGCGTGTGAATGCCTACTTACTACTTACCACTCTCTAGTTAACACTTCTCTTTCCTCGGTAAATCACTGGAGGAAAACACATTTAAGTGACATTAGAGACAAAATTGTATTGAAAGATTTCAGTTGGTTATGAATAATTATGTTACTTTTGTATTCATAGCCTATACTGCCTGCATAATATGACCCCTAGTCATCATGGAACTGTTCCATCTCTTAATGTAAAGCAACACAAAAAAAGACATATTGAACTTCCTATCAGGAAGCACACAGACAGTGTTGTCTGTCTCACTGCACTGGCTGCCAATATGATGTGATGCTATTTTTATAGATTGAATATTTAAAGTGCCAATAATATACAGTACTCACCCATTCCTACATTGCTCCCCGAGCAAGTTACTGAAAAAAGACACAAGAATCCAAAGTCAACCAAAAGCAATCATGATGTTAATTATGTATTTCAATATTCATTGGAAATACATTATACAGTAGACATATCTCCACTTAATTTATTTTGTACTGTCTATGATTATAATAAATGTTATGTAAGCATTACTTTATATTACTTTTTTCATAATGTTTAGATCGAGTAACCAAACTCAATCAACACTCAACACTCAATCAATTCAGAACAAAATTCCAGTGCAGTGTCCCTTCCACTGGAAATTGAGAAGTGACCTGCTGCAGTACCTGAATACATCCTCTGGGGGCAGAAGTGGACCTTGTCGCCTGCTGGCATGACTGGAGCTACTGTTACATGGTAGACGTCTCCACACTGCACACTGCTGATGTCACAGCTGTTTTCCCCAGCAGGGGGGGTGCAGGTGTAGTTGGCACTGCCTGACATATCTACTGTGTAGTTGTAGTTGCCGCCAGGAGAAGAACGCCAGTACACCCGCAGTGCGCTGTTGGCCAGTCTGTATAGCTTTATGCCCGAAGGACAGCAGGCACCTGTAAGGGACAACAATGTCTCTTAAGTCATACATCTGATAGTGATCTTATTAAAGCTGCAATTCACGGTTTATGTAGGGATTTCAATCTGGGTGTCCCGCGCAGAAAGCCTGTTTTTGGGCAGGTGTGATATTACACTTTGAGCTTCATGCAATGCCTCTTGGCAACCAGTAGTGGCCCTCGACCTTAGAATTTGTATTTCTCAGTAGAAGAGCATTTTGTATTACTTTTTTTTTTTTTTACCTTTTTAAATAAACTTTATTGAAAATTGGCAGTTTACAATTATTTAAGCATTTGCATTCATGTATACAATTCAAAGTCATGTAAGTACATTATAATAAACATAGACAATGTAAGGGCATTACTTTCCGTTTTAAACCCCCCCTTTTTCAGTCTCAAGTCCAAGTCTTTAGATACACAAATATAATAGAAAATAGAAATATAATAAATAGAAGGGAAAAAACAAATTACAAGGTCAAAAGGTGCCACGGTTTCAGTACGTTTTGTTTAGAGTCAAGAGTTCTTTGTCTCTTCAGCTCAGTGATTATCTGCTTGAAGACCATCTCTCCAGAGATGGCCTCCTGCTTAATAGTCATTGCACATCGTGTATTCCACAGTTTGTTCACTGTGGTACATACAACAGACCAATAGAAGTCCTGGTCCATGGGTGAAAGATTCTCGTCAAATACACCATACATTATCGCGTTATAACTCAATTTTACGGTGAAACCAATGCGGGCCATTCTCCCCCACACATACTGCGATCTGGAACAATCAACCAGTAGGTGCTCTATAGTTTCATCTTCGTCACAATTAACAAAAGGGCATTTAACTGTTGTTACAAAACAACTCCATTTGACAACTGCCCTAACGGCTAGTCGTCTTACAGACACGAGCCACATGACGTCTCTCTTTTTTTCAGACAAGTTTTTACTCCAAATATTTTTCAGACACACCTGCTTCTGGTTGTCGTCCAGATCTCTGTAGGGGAAAACGCCACCATACATGTCATCACATATAACTCCATAGATTTTCTTGCTCGACATTTCAGTCCAATCAATATTCATATGTGCAGAATTACACAATAAATCACCATACATTATTTTAAAATAAGGAAAAGAGCTCCTTGCTCGGCCCTTCTTTTTGGTCCAGCTTAAAGCCTCGCCAATCCATACTGCATTTCTTTTAAAGCCAGAAGCTAAATTTTTACAAAAGGCAATTTTTAGTTTTAATCCCAGGTCAACAGCTCCAAGACCTCCAAAACGCTTATTTTTATATAAAAGGTCTCTTTTGGTCACCTCCCTGGTGGTTCCCCAAATAAAGTTGACCAATAATTTATTTAACTTTTTTTGTATTACCATACACTACCATACAGATTTGTGCACTGCAGAGCATGTGAGCGGAGCGGAGCGGGAACGAAAGCCGCTCTGCGCTCCAGAGGGCTATTGTCCCGCTCGCTCGTCGCTCTGGTCGGCCACCGCGCCGCTCCGCTCCCCGCCGCTCCGTCGCTCACCTTGATTTTCGCATTTCTCGCTCCACGCTCCGCTCAGTGTCGTCAATCAGAGTCAGCAGCCAAAATAAAAAAATATTTTGCTACCATATGCAAAACACTTTCTCCTTTGCTTTGCCACAACAACAAATGCCTGCGGTAACATGAGCCTCGGCTTGATGGAGACCTGCCTTCACTGTTACAAAAGACACCATCTAATCTAAGGCAATATTAAATCCAGTTGGTTATTGATTAATCACCACAACCGAGAGAGGGAGGCGACTCGTGGCTGTGCTTTTCATTCAGCCAAATCAGTCTCACTTGATTTTCAAATCGTATCCGTTGACTGGCTGGTGATATATAACTTAACTGACACAAGGTAGGCTATTTATTATAAACATAGCCTACGTGTGTGGATGATATAAATACATTTGACTTGAGTGAAATCGTGATAAAGGGAATTATCTGTCTGTTCTCCTCTCCGCGGTGCCGACATGGCTTCACTGCCACTAGTACTGCACGGCTCTGTTTTGTTGGAAACATGCGGCGCGTGGCCCCAACAGGGTCTGCTTGGAGCGGAGGAGGTCGGCACTCCACGGAGCGGAGGAAAATCCTCGCTCCAAAGCCGCACAGACCCATTTGAAAAGTCGCTCGGCCCTGCATGGCCCTGCGGCGACGTCAGAGAGGTGAGGAACGACGCTGCCCCTCTGGCGTAAGACCATGTGACGTTGCTCATCGCCATGGTCACCTGTTCCACGGTCAGGTTTACTGGGCAACATGGCGCTGGTAAGGGAAGAGAGTGGAACAGTCAGTCAGTACAGAGTGCAGTGTTTTTGTTCTGTATACAGTATGATGCATATCGTTGCTATCGGGTAGACACCCATCTCCATATAATAACTTTTTTTCAACGGCCTTCTTGATCATGGACATGAAACTCAGGAATTGATTAAATACAAAGGCATGATTTGACTGAAATATCCCGTGGCAACTGATATGAACACTGCAAAAGCATTGTGCAAGAGTCTGGGGTTTGATTTGCATTCAAACTTTTCATCTCTATCTTGAGCTGAACAGATTTGGATGTCTGGTCATTCATTTTTATGACTGGTGAGGATATGTTTTATTCCTGCTTCCAGTCAGACTACATTTCTTTTAGGGAAATGTAGATTGTCTGATATGCTTGATATAGTGCTATAATTTAAATGTATGTTACCCACATTATCACTGATTTTAATATTCTGGGACGATGTCAACATGTTTCAAACTGCCTACATACAATGTTAATTTCTTCAACATGCGATGATTCCTGGGGAGCCCTTTTAGTGACAAATGAGATGATCATCATACTATAGGAAGTCTCTCAGACTCTATAGTCATCTTCGACCGGTTACCTGTTTCCAGATCAATGCTGAAGCTGGGTAAACTGTCGCCGGCACCGTTGCTTGCCATGGTGGTGATCTGAAATTGGGCGCCACATGGCAGGCCGGCGAAGCTGCAGCTGTCTGAGGCGGTTGTGCAGGTGATGGGGGCGGTGGTACCCTGCTGTGCTGCCACGGTGTAGTTGGCAGCGCGGTTGTTCGCTGTCCAGCTTACGCTGACGTAGTCTCCTGTCTGGTTCACCTCCAGATCCTGTGGCATGCAGGGAGCTGGGTGGGGAGAGAGGCCAGGATGGGTTACAGCCTGATTTACACCTTGTCCTATTGCCGCGTCGCTCGTTGGAAATCAGCAAGCAGCGCGGTCAAACAATGAAGTGTACATTTGGCATTTGCCTTCATAGTCGACTTTTCAGTGTACATTTGGCATTTGCCTGCAGTGCCTACATAGTCGACTTCTCAGGGTTAATTTCATTCTGAGAGTGTACACAGGTAACCAAATGGACCCGTCTGTGTACACTCTCAGATGTAGCACTGAAGATTTTGTACTCTGTCTTCACACGAAAATGCATCTTAACCCTATATGATGTATGTTTGTGCAGTGTGTGTATGTATGTTATACATTGCTTTTTGGCAATGTGGATTTCTAGGAATTTGCATGCTTTGTTTCAATACATGTGTTTTTGTTATGCATGCGACATACGTAGGTTAAATTCTGCCCGAAACTGACCATACCCGAACCCGACTGACATTTAGGGTAGGGTAGGGCCTAAAATGTATGCTAATTAGTCGGGCCTCGGGCTCAAAGAAAAAATAAAATATTTGTTTTTATTATTTTATTACTATTACTATATGATAGACCCGACCATACCCGACCCAACCCGAAGGTTTTCGGGCCAGGTAGGGCCTAAAATGTATGCTAACTAGTAAGGCCGGGAAGGGCCTCGGGCCTGCCCAGTTAGGGCCCAGTTAGGGCCAGGCCTTAATTTTCAGGCCCGTTGAGAACTCTAACGTAGGTACGTGTGTACGTGCGTGAATGCGTGCGTGCACATACCCGTGTCCCTGGCGCGAGGCTGGCAGGTGCGGTTGCAGCCTCGGATTTCATTGCAGGGTATCACCCGCACATTGTAGGTGCTGTCACACGTCAGGTCAGAGAGGGCACACACGGGTGCCGTGTCGTTGCATACGATGGTCTCGTCACTGTCCACGGCCCTCGTCTCGTACAGCTGTGCTCCGCGCACAGGGCTCCACCTGATCTCCAGGGTCTCTGTGCTCACCAGGCTGACGAGCACGTCCTCTGGGCAACAAGGCACTGTGGTACAGAGGAGATTGAACACATGGTGAAGTGACGTGAGCTCATTTTATAACAGCAGGGTTCCCCAATAGGCGGCCCACGGGCCATTTGCGGCCCGCGGGGGGCTACTGTCTGGCCCACACCAACCCCAGTAATAATGGTGGTATAAGAGCAGCAACAACACTAGTATATCGTCGTTGTCGGGTGGAAATCTGGTAATGTTGTGGCCCTCGGCTCGGTATCGTAGACATAATTCGGCCCTTGGAGAAAACTAATTGGGGAACCGTGCCCTACACTCTGCCTGTCTGGTCTTTCGAATCCAGTAACCTTGGACCCTTGGTTATGGTTGCACAGTACCTGTGGAAAGCCTGGTTTCTACTGTCATCAGTGCTCTAGATAGATAGATAGATAGATACCTTTATTATCCCAAGGGGGAAATTCAGTTGTCCAGTTGTAGCATAGCAGTATACAGTATTTAGATTTACAAAGTTACAGAGAAGTAAGAAAAAAGATAGATAAGAGTAAAAGAAAAAAAAGAGCAGTACAGTACCAATAAAGAGAAGGTGAATCAATAGAGGGGGCGAATAATATATCTGATCTGGACATTTCCTCACACACACATCCACGCATACATTTACAGACAGGTTAACGACTTGAACCCCAGTATCCCTATTCTGGGGAGAATGTTCCCCAAGAATAACAGACCTAGATCGACAGTTTTGGGCGAAGAGATTTGGTGTAGAGTGAGAAAAGGAGCGTACCAAGTACAGTTACTATTCAACGTTTTACTAAGTACAGAGGGTTTAAGCTGCAAAGATTCCACAGCCTTGTGATGGGAGAAAGCTTTCTGGATAACAATCTTAACAGTACACTATTGTTTTTGTACAATACACCAGATCTCTCGACAAAATATAGTTACTTACAGGTGGTGTAGTTGAGGGTCACTCCCTCGGGACTGCGGCCAGCATTGTTGTAGGCAAACACGTTCATCAGGTAGGTGTAGCCACACATACAGGTGAAGTCGCAGCTGGTGCTGTTGGTGGTGCAGTTCACTTCAGCTCCGTCATCTCTCTTGATGAAGGCCTTGTACTTGTCAGCATAGGGTGAGCTATTCCATGACAGCGTACAGTTTCCTGCCTCTGTCTCCTCGACTGCCAAGGGACTGGCAAGGGACTGGGAATACAGGGTAAAGTTTAGTGTTTAGTGTCCTATAATTAGGGGCGGGCGATATGATGATAATTATCGTTGAGACGATACAATGTCTCCACAATATGCCTTTTCAGAGGTATTGTATATATCGTGATACAATTGAGGGAGCCTTGTAAAAAAATCATGTTTAATAATTGTTAATACAGATATTCATTGCAGAATTCAATTCAGTAGTTCTCAAACTTTAAAATGTCAAGGTCTCCACTTAACTCTGACAGTATACAAATGAAACCAAATGGACCCGTTTTTGTCAAATAACTTGAAAAATAACACCAAAAAAAAACAACATGAAAAAGAATTGTGATAAAATCGTGTATCGTGATACAGCTTGGGAAAATATTGTGATATTGTATTTTTCCATAACGCCCACCCCTACCTATAATCCAAATGAACAGCAGTATATAAATCATCCTGAATCAAAGTAATTCAGGGATATGCTGATCATCTGAGGCAGGATATCGAGTTAATGTCAAGTGTCTTTTATGAAAAGTAAAATAACTTACTTTTTTGTTTGAAATGGATCGGTTTTGAGGGAACTGGCATATTTGTTTTAGAGGGAGAAGGTGACACAGGTGACAATTGAAGCTCTTAAATGCAAATGGGCTGCCTTTTTTCTGCCAATAAAGATCATTATGTCGATCATTGGAAAATAGCTCCTTAATCAATCTCTCAAAAATGTATTGTGATAAAGGGTACTAATAAATGCTAAGAATTGCTATGGGGCTTTTAAGCCGTGACATCATTTTGTAGGCAGAGGAGAATCTGCCCCCAGAGCATTTTCTGTCCCTCGCTATTTTCAACAGATCCGAGACAAAAATGACGACTAAAGTATAATTCTAACACTTTCCTTTCAACAACAAAGAGAAGAAAAATGTGTAAATAGTAAAAATAGTAAAAAGATTCACGGAAACTGGGGGCAGAAATGCTCCTCTGCCTACAAAATGATGTCAACGCATTGTCACCTAACATAAATCAGGAAGTCAGACCTCATTTTCCCCAAATAAAACTATTAAGTATCATACACAAACAAAAAAGTGATATTTGTGAGTAATCATGTGAGTAATCAGTGAAATATCAATGTTTGTTATATGATATATTTGGTAAAAGTCTAACATCATCTCGTATTATTCACTTTGGAAACCAGGGGATGGTTTGATCATTGATACTCACAAGACATGAACACCAGAGGAGGGGATGGATAGCTGGGTCCAGCGTTGTTAGACGCAGTGACTTGGATGGAGTAGTTCTCTCCACAGACCACTGGTGTTAGGGTACAGGCACTGGATGTGGAGTTACACTGCAGGGCTCCAGCAGTGACATGGTGTTCCACAGCTATGGATGGATGGATGTTCTGATCCTTGCTCCAGGACACATTCAGTCCTGCAACATCACCTTCCCAGACCACAGACGACCACAGACTGATGGAATACGGAGTGGGAGGTCCTGTGGCAATCCAAAGAAATATCATTAGTTTGGTCTGACAAATGAAACATTTGATCACATGCACTGTACGTGTTAAACAATGGTTCTCAAGAAGGAAGCACCACCATGATTGTGTAAAAATGGACCCGGAAGGGTCCATTTGGTTCCATTTGTTGTACACTGTCAAGGATACTGTGTTAACACTGATGACGGCCTAGCCAAAACGTGTCTGTTTGTTTGCTTGCTGCTGCTGCTAACTGCATTAAAAAAGACTCTTAAACCTGACATTGTGAGTGCGGATTATAACTTTTCACTTGATTATACTTTGAATCTGCACCCGGAACCCCCTCAGACCGCTCACTATAATCGAGTAGAGCTGACCTGTCCCTGCATGGAGAAGGATACAGACCTGTAAGGGTCCTTTTGGAACCTGCTCAAGAAAACCTGAGGGTCCCTGGACCCTACTATTGAGAACCACTGCTTTAAAGAATCATGGACAGCTTAATACCTTTCCCTCTCCATAATCTCATGAACATAATACAAACAGTTTTCCCATCAATGTACTTGGTCCCTCTCCCATCTTACGTGTAGTCTGGTTGGCCGATGCAGCCTCTCCCTTCCTGCCCTCCGTGTCCCAGGCGTAGACAAAGACGATATAGAGCGAGCCCGCATCCAGGCCGGCAATGGTCTCCGTTAGATTTGAGGTGTTCACTATCACGGTGTTGTTTATGCCGAACTTATGGACACCAACGGAATAGTTCACTGCATGCTTCACATTGCTCCATGATGCTGTGATGGAGTCGTTGCTGGGAGATGAGGTGGTCAGCACAGGAGCAGGCAACACTGTGGGGTGGAGAATAGAGCAAGGAATGTTGTCAAATCAAATGATGTCTCTTGCATCCTGGACTGAATCCATTCTTAAATGAGTAGTTCACCCCCAAAATGACTTTTTTCTATTGATTAGTCACGCCATGGAGACTAGAGTTAGTTTTTTGTCGCATTCCTAAGACAAAAATGTGATAACAATAAATGTAGCCCCATTCGTTACTTGGAATTGTAGGTATTACATTTAATGTGACTCGGTTCTGCAGATAAACATTGTGAAAATAGCAGATCTACATGCTCACAACGCCTCGCAACCCCTGTCCATAAAATGTTTTTGAAACTACATGAGGCATAACAGTACCTGTCTTTCCTTCCACAGAGGTGGACGGCTGGCTGCGGCCATCAGCGTTCTTAGACATGATGCTGAGTGAGTATGCGGTGTACGGTTCAAGGGATCCCAGCTGTGCAGGCGAGGAGGTCACATGGTCTTCGCGGAAGAAGCCAGCGTTGTTCTCAATACGTATGATGAACCCAGTGGCCCCAGGGACCCTGGTGAACTCCACCATCAAGGTTGTGCTGTCTTTTGCCTTCACTACGTCAATAGGATCCATCACCTCGGGAGCTAAAGACAGTTAATGCACACAATTAGTTCTGATAAAAAAAAACATGTGAGAAGAAGAAAAACATTTAGTAAATGCCCATAATAGAAAACGTAATCAAACACAACCAGGCACCTTGCATTGCACCAGAGGTACAGTACTGTATGCAGAAAATAAGGGCAACGATATTTCATAATATACCTCTGGCTGAATTTGGACAAATCTCTTCGTGAACAGTAAAATGTTCCTGTCTATACAGTTGCCTGAAAGCTGAAGATAACTTGAATCCATTTTAAAGGCCTATACTGTACACAAAAGTGCCTTCCTTCTACATTTACAGCAATGGATATGAGCTGGGTATTCGAGGCATGTGAAGAGGTGAGAACTGTGCACATACAGTACATTAAATGTCTCTAAGTTTAGAGCACCTCTAAAACTGTAGTAGAAATACACAGACAATCCAAACCTACATAAGCCCCAATGTTATGCTATTCTCTACTATTCCTGTTCTCTACCCAAAACTCTCTAACTCTAAATTGTAAATCTACAGTAGTTAGTTGTCTATGTTTCTAATAACACTCTTTGTTATTAGACAAAGCCACCACTGTAACTCACCTGTGGAAGCATTAAAAGTGCTGACCTCCAAAGTCCTTCTGATTGGTGGACCTTGACTGCTGCGACGCCTGCGACCGCTGCCCGTAATGTCCTCCAGAGCTTCGATGCTAATGGTATACTGGCTGTTGGGGGTGAGGTTGTTCAGGGAGCCCAACACAACATTGGGACCAAACGTTGCATTGGAAATAATGGTGAGTGGCGAGTTTGTCGGTGCAGCGGTGACGTTGTATTCGCCGACGTTGAATGCTCCCGAGTACTTTTTCCATGACACAATCATGCTTTCTGATGCTGATTCCCATACTCCTGTTTGGAAAACTGTAAAATGACATAATTCATTTATGAGGAGATCAAAAGCAAATTTTGGCAAAATAAACAATTTGTCTGTTTTCATTCAGTTGCTTCGTTTGATGCCAACGCCTGCATTATTTTTGTTTTGTTTCATAACTATGTTTGTAATTAGCCTATTATGTCAAGCAATATGATGTATGAGACCGATGATTCCGATCACAAATGTAGGATCATGTAGGCACAATCTTGATCAAGATCAAGATTGTGCCTGTGTGCACAGGTGTCAGGTATATTGTCTTCCATTGTAGTGTAGTTGATACACAAAAATGTGTTCATTACTGTGTTCACTATTAAACAATTATAATATTGAGAACGCAAAAACAATCTATGATACCATATCTGTCTCTATTATTTGACAATGATACAGTGGAATTTATGCAAAAAGGAACATACCAATAGCTGCTGTCTGAAAATGTAAACATAAAGAAAGATCACGTGTCAGTGAAATGTACATTTCCTTGTAGGCTACATAACGATATCAAAATGTGATATTAGTATTTTTTATATAAATTAAGACAAAAAGAAAGTTATTACTTTACCTGTGAGCCTATGCCCAATAGGGCAAAAATCATAAAGCACTTCATAACACCCATTCTCCACGTTTTGTCTCTCCTGTTTGAATTGTGCCGGTTCTTACATGTAATATTATGTTACTTCTTTTCTTCAGCAGCTCTGTTGTCTGTGCTGGCTAAAGTACCTGCACCTGCCCCCTCCCTCTGGCAAACAACCAATCACCTACAGACAGAGCTGGAGCTTTGGGGACAAAAAACAAAAAAAATATTATTGAACTCTACTCTCCATGGCATGACTAATCAATAGAAAACAAGTCATTCTGGGGGTGAACTACTCCTTTAAGGGCCAAAGGCATGGATGCATGATGATCAGTTAATCGTTTATCATTTAGTGACAGTGAGATTCATCACAGAGGAAAATTCTCTGTGTTCATTTATCCATGTGTAACTGAGTTAAATGAACACTCTGGTTTTTACACTGCAGTCACAGGTAGGGCTTGAAATGCTTATGTTGTTCCGTTTACTGTCACTGTATATAAAAATTACTTTTGTTCAAATACTGGGCTTTCTTGTTTCTCTGAAATTAATTGAGAAAGACAAGCAGGAGCTGTTGTAAACAGCATGCATTGTCAGGAGGAGGTTAGCTTTTTGTGTTTTGCATACTGAGGTCAGATAAAGTTACAACTAATACAGAAAAGGCCTAATATATATGTCACATGTATATATGTCAGTTATATCATAAGTGGATCAAACCAATGTTGACCTTAGAGCAGGTTACTTGGGACCTATATTCTTTTGTGCTCATTTTAGACAATAAGGAAGATCAGATAACAAGGGAGGTGGAAGGCTAGGTGGCAATCATTATTATTTTTTTCAGTGAACGCGTAACACATTTCTGCTTGAAACAAGCCCTCAGAAAGTTATTTTCTACATTATGTCCTAGGGCATTCACCAAATATTCGAATATCAAAATCACTATTCGACGTTGTTCACCTAAGTCGAATATTCAATTGTTTTTTTGTTTTGTTTTCTCTTAAAAAAAAATATATATATATATTGTTTATAAAGCTTGGCTAGATAGGAAGTCACAAGAATGAGTTGTCAATGGCCCTGGTGGATGAATTTGTTAATGCTCTATACCAGGGTTTCTCAAACTTTTTTAGGCTGTGACCCCCAAAATAAACATATTTGAACTGGGGACCCCCACCCTGACAAGCACTTGGAATTGTAGGTATTACATTTAATGTGACTCGGTTCCGCAGATAAACATTGTGAAAATAGCAGATCTACATGCTCACAACGCCTCGCAACACGAGGCGTTGTGAGCATGTAGATCGTCTATTTCCACAATGTTCGCCTCTTGCTTACTTAATATTTGTTTTGGCCAGTCCTGTTGAAAATTCGACTATTCGAATACTTTGAAGTCGAATAATTCGAATACAAAAAAATAAACACTATTCGTGAATGCCCTATTTATTATGTCCCCCCTGTCCATAAAATATGTTTTTAAAACTACATGAGGCATAACAGTACCTGTCTTTCCTTCCACAGAGGTGGACGGCTGGCTGCGGCCATCAGCGTTCTTAGACATGATGCTGAGTGAGTATGCGGTGTACGGTTCAAGGGATCCCAGCTGTGCAGGCGAGGAGGTCATATGGTCTTCGCGGAAGAAGCCAGCGTTGTTCTCAATGCGTATGATGAACCCAGTGGCGTTGGCGACCGGGGTGAACTCCACCATCAAGGTTGTGCTGTCTTTTGCCTTCACTACGTCAATAGGATCCATCACCTTGGGAGCTAAAGACAGTTAATGCACACAATTAGTTCTGATGAAAAAAAACATGTGAGAAGAAGAAAAACATTTAGTAAATGCCCATAATAGAAAACGTAATCAAACACAACCAGGCACCTTGCATTGCACGAGAGGTACAGTACTGTATGCAGAAAATAAGGGCAACGATATTTCATAATATACCTCTTGGCTGAATTTGGACAAATCTCTTCGTGAACAGTAAAATGTTCCTGTCTATACAGTTGCCTGAAAGCTGAAGATAACTTGAATCCATTTTAAAGGCCTCTACTGTACACAAAAGTGCCTTCCTTCTACATTTACAGCAATGGATATGAGCTGGGTATTCGAGGCATGTGAAGAGGTGAGAACTGTGCACATACAGTACATTAAATGTCTCTAAGTTTAGAGTACCTCTAAAACTGTAGTAGAAACACACAGACGATCCAAACCTACATAAGCCCCAATGTTATGCTATTCTCTACTATTCCTGTTTTCTACCCAAAACTCTCTTACTCTAAATTGTAAAACTACAGTAGTTAGTTGTCTAACTTTCTAATAACACTCTTTGTTATATAAAGCCACCACTGTAACTCACCTGTGGAAGCCTCCAAAGTGCTGACCTCCAAAGTGCTTATGATTGGTGGACCATCACTTAAGGCGCACTCCATGCAGCCCGTAAAGTAACCCAGAGCTTCGACCGTAACGATATAGGTGCTGCTGGGGGCGAGGTTGATCAGGGAGCCCATCACAACATTGGGACCATACGTTGCATAGGTAGTAGTGTTGTTTGGAGAGGTTGTTGGTGCAGCGGAGACGTTGTATGCGGTGGCTCCCGAGTGCTCTGTCCATGACACAATCATGCTGTCTGATGCCGATTCCCATAATTCTGATTGGAAAACTGTGAAATGACATGATTCAAAAGCAATTTTGGCAAAATAAACAATTTGTCTGTTTTCAGCCTGCATTATTTTGTTTTGTTTCATAACTATGTTTGTAATTATTATGTCAAGCAATATGATGTATGAGACCAATGATTCCGAACACAAATGTAGGCCATAACCTGACATGAGCCAGTGCCTGCAGTATGTGTGTCAAGCTGTTCAAGATTGTGCCTTTGTGTCAGGGCCGGATCTAGCCTTTAGCACTAGGTGGATCTAGCCTTTAGCACTAGGTGGATCTAGCCTTTAGCAGTAGGTGGGGCAAGAAGAAAGGATAGGGAGGTCACCTCCAGCCCACGCCGTGGGCGGAAAAAGAATGGGCAGACAAACCCCCTAAAACACCCGAAATGCATAGAAAACTAAGCATTTTGGCACACTTATACCTATAACACATTAAACACCTATCTCTCTCTCTCTCTCTCTCTCTCTCTCTCTCTCTCTCTCTCTCTCTCTCTCTCTCTAATATCTTATCAGTTTATCTATCCAATGTATCCATCTACCTAGTTGTAGCATAACATTTCAAATAGTTTAATATTTTTGAGATTTTAGATGTTTGCATGCCATCATGTATGGTGGGGCAGACAGGGCATTTAGGGGGGCATTGCCCACCCCCCCCTTGCCTATGCCTAGATCCAGCCCTGCTGTGTGCACAGGTGTCAGGTATATTGTCTTCCATTGTAGTGTAGTTGATACACAAAAATGTGTTCATTACTGTGTTCATAACTATTAAACAATTATAATATTGAGAACGCAAAAACAATCTATGATACCATATCTGTCTCTATTATTTGACAATGATACAGTGGAATTTATGCAAAAAAAAAAAGTCTGAAAATGTAAACATAAAGAAAGATCATGTGTCAGTGAAATGTACATTTCCTTGTAGGCTACATAATGATATCAAAATGTGATATTAGCAGTGTTGGGCAGTAACGAATTACTAATAATATATTACTGTAATATTATTACTTTTTACAGTAACGAGTAATATAAGGTATTACTCTAAAAAAAATGGTAATATATAACGCTTTACTCCGCAAAAAAAAAGCCTCGCTACTCCGTTACTAGCCATTTTAGCCGATTGCAGAAAAAGAACAGATCTACAAGACATCAACATACATCTACACTTCTACAGAGATGCGATGTAGCTTGTAGATCAGTCATTTGCGCAGTGCGCACAGTTATGACGTGGCTTATGTCATGAGACCAGTCCAGAGTCCAGTGTCAGCGCTGCGCTGCCTGTAACAGTCACAGAGAGAGCATAGCGTGCGACGCGCTTACATGAATGGGACATTTACAATCTACAAGCACTCCTCTCGGCCGCGGAGGGGTCCGTCGCGGGGGGGTCCGTCGATCGGGGGTCCGCCCGACTCCGCCGCGGAGGGGTCCGTGAGCTCAGCGGGACCACCATGGACTGAGTTGCTGCTGTTAGCCAGTTAGCGTAGCCTCTAGCCTTACATTAAGACGCTTTCTGCCGAGACTTTCGCATTGTGACATTCGCCCCAATGCGAAAGTCTCGGCAGAATCGTCTTAATGTAAGGCAGGCTACGTAGCCTCCACTGTCTGAGCCCAATAAGCCTCATGTCTGTTGTAAAATGTAAAACTACTCATCGAAATAAACGGTTTTAGGGAGTTGAAAGCCTACTTTCCTTAGTGGGAACACCCAGAGCCCCTGCACCTCACGTCTAAAATAGCCTAAACTTTTTAGGCAGAAAAGAAAATATGTAGCCTATTATTTAAGAATAATATAGGCAGGGGTCTTCAACAGAGCTGAGAGTTTTAAATGTAATAAAAAATAAGCAATGGGTTGGGTTATATGTCTTAATTATTAATTGATTCGCTTGTAGGCCTATACCAAAATCCATTAAAAAAGTTTCTAACTGTTCCCAGGTCAAATATTGATGTGTGATTAAAATGTGATTAATTGAGATTAATTAATTACAAAGCCTGCAATTATAATTTCTTTAATCACATCCCAGAGACTATTATTGTTCCAATAAATTGGATTCAGTTCTAAAAGGAGCTGTCTAAACAGATTTTGCAGTGTAAAAAGAAAAAAAAAGAAAAAAAAAGTAATATAACTTAATATATTACATATTACTCTTGATTCCAAGTAATAAGTAATATAATATTATTACTTTTTCCAAGGAGTAATAAGTAATAAGTAACGATTACTCTCCTAAGTAATATTGCCCAACACTGGATATTAGTATTTTGTTTTTATATAAATTAAGACAAA
>NW_027664564.1:50000-67500 GCF_963921795.1 Nannobrachium achirus | reverse complement strand
ACTATCTGTGCAATCTTCCTAGGTCCATTTCGCAGTCTGAGTTGGTGCGGGAGCAGAAAGCCGATCCCACACTGAAAGTGCTGTTCAATCTCGTTCTCCCCAAAAGTGAGGTGAAAAATCTTGCCCAGGGCTACTTCATGGAGAATGGAGTGCTGCTGCGCAAGTGTGGGCCAAGGGTTCATTGGAGACCCAGTTTTCCAAGTGGTCATTCCTTCCAAATTCCAAGAGGTCATTTTGCGCATTGCTCACTATGAGTCGGGGCATATGGGTGTGCGTAGAACCTACAATCGGGTTTTGGAAAAGTTATTTTGGCCCCGGGTGAAAAGAAGCGTGGCAGAGTACATAAAAAATTGTCCTACTTGCCAAAGAGCTGGAAAACAGAATCAGTCCGTAAAAGTGCCTGCTCTGTTTCCTAGTTTGGAAAGGTCTCGGCCTGAAGCAAAGGTTAAAAAGTCTAATTTGTGTGCCCGTGTTCCTGTACATGATGTTTTCGTCCCAAGTTGTGGTATTGCGTTTTCAGAGCGTGATAGACGCAAACGCGATAACAGTTTTGAGAGATCTTGTGCTTGTGTGTCACAGTCGCACATTGCACTGAGTTCTTCTCATCCTGTCTGCATTTGTAATGCACACAGGAAGGAAAAACATGGGAAAAGTCATTGGAAAGAGCATAATGTGCCATGTGGATGCTCATTATTTTCTTAGTGCCCTTAAATTAACTTAAATTAACTCTGTGTTCATGATCTGTTTTGCCTATGCTTTAACCTCTCTTAAAGGCTCCAAGGTACCAGTTGCTGAGAGGGTGGGGCAGAAACTGAATGGAGAATTGAGCTGGGGGGGTTAGTTTTAGTGGGGCCCATGTTTACTTATTCTATGCACGTTTATAGTATGTTTATCTACTGTATTTATTGGTGGCACGATTTGGGCCAGGGTTCCCTATTATATGGGACCCTGTCTTGAAGGGGGGGAGTGTGACGGCCCCTAGGGCCTTATAGGAATGAGCGGGTCTGTGCCTTTAACAATACTGTTGCAGTGCTGGTTGGAGGGTGGAGCTAGAGCTGATCAGGAGAAGAGGGAACACCTGGCAAGTGTCTCCTCACTATAAAAGCCCTGACTAACAAAGTTCTTTCTCCCCTCAGTCCTCTCCAGGCCATTGGAGTGGCTGGACCTCAGAGAGCAGCTGTTCTTTTCGTTTATGTTGGTTTAGTTAGGCTTAGTTCAAGATGGGCAGCATGTTTCCCTGCCGTTATGATTTGGAAACTTTAATTCGTGCTTTATTCTATTATTAATTAATTTTGTAAATAAAAACACACCTTTTTTGGCATTTACCTCTGTGTCGTCTCCCCTTTTTTGTGGTGGTGCTGGAGCCAGACCATCACAAAGTCCACGTCAGCTATAGAACACAAAACATTGTATAATCACACATTTGGGTACGTAGGAACCATGTTGTGTGGGGACCAAGGACATCTCCAGCTGCGTGTCATAAGACACCAGATAATGTGGTGAAATTGCAGAGAATGTTAGGGAGGCAGGGACTGAAATTCCTAAAAGGGCCTTTAGGTGAAAATATAAAAAATAGCAGACCTCCAAGCTCACAACGTGTCATGCTGCAACGCGTTGTGAGTTTTGAGGTCAGCTATTTTCAGTGTTTGAAACCACACTGAACTAAGCAGAATCAAGTCATTACTGCATGTGGCGTAACGGCATGGATTTCTACATAGAGAGGGCAATTCTTGCAACATAAGATGCTGCATTCAAGTTCAGGAGAGTTTGAACAAGGCAATTCTCTTGAATGCTGCCTGCAGGTATGGCATTTGCATTTCTTTCACCATAATAAAAACTGCATTCATGGTCTGGAAAGGGCACTTTTTACAGACGGATAAAAGGGCAGGGGCTCAAGCCCCCTTTGATGTCTATGTGTATTGTCTACATACAAATTTGATAAGCTAAAATACATTTTTATACGAGAGACAATTCTATAATACTCTTCAGGCCAAATAGCACAAACTCTAGATCTATCACTACTTTTCTTTTAAATAAAACTTTACAAATGTGAGAAAAAGTAAGTTGGGAATATGAGGTGTTGTTTTCAGTTGGGGGCTACATGGGGGTGGCGGTGTCACGCTGCCTGGGATGAGGTGTCACACATTTTGTGATGCACATGAGCTTAATATTGACCAGTAAGACTCGCTAGAAGAGGGTCATGTGAGGAATCAGGAGCGGAGGTTGTTATTTGCCATCCAAGGAGTGTGTGTGCAAAGTTTGGCAAGGATAGGGGCAACGGTGGCGATATGAGTAGGGGTAAAAGTGTGATGTGACGTGTGACGGACAGACAGACTGACTGGCAGACAGACTGACAGCTGGTGGGGGTTTTGATAGTAACTGCGACCTGACAGGGATCTCCATATATGGGCTTAAAAGGGACAAGGACGGAATTCATTTGCAACATCATTGTGTTGTCAGAACAGATCAGCTATATTCTTATGCTGAGCTGGGATGAGGTGTCATTGTGATGTCAGAAGAGTGACGGACAGACAGACAGACAGACAGACTGACAGACATGAGCTGGAGGTTTTCATACTATATAGCGACCTACATTCGCAAATAACATACTCCGCCATACATATGTATATCCATCCATCCATCTTCGACCGCTTATCTGGATGGAATCGGGTTGCAGGCGTAACAGTTCCAACAGAGATTTCCAGTGTTCCCTGAAAAGAAGTAGGACTTCGGAAAGCCGATCAGGTCGGCACACTAAAAGAATGAGATCTAGTCAAAATCTCTATTCCAGAGTCTTTAATGTCATGCACGCACATTGTGTCATGCACGCACACTAGGCAACGTGTTGTGAGCTTGGAGGTCGGCTATTTTCGTTGCTTCATTGATACCACCCTGAACTAAACATAATAAAGTCAATACATGGAGATGTGGCGTAACGGCATGGATTTCTACACAGAGAGGGCAATTCTTTCAACATAAGATGCTGCATTCAAGTTCAGGAGAGTTTGAACGAGGAAATTCTCTTGAATGCTGCCTTCAGGTATGGCATGGAAATAGGGCATTTGCCTTTCTTTCACCATAGTGAAAACTGCATTCATGGTCTGGAGAGGGCACTTTTTACAGATGGATAAAAGGGCAGGGGCTCAAGCCCCCTTTGATCTCTATGTGTGCACGTGCCTGACATTGATCATCTCCAGCTGGTTGCTTTGCGATAACACACACATGTAGGTGAAGGACAATTTGGTTATATTCATACACATTTGATACGCTGAAATACATTTTTATATGGGAGACAATTCTATAATACTCTTCAGGCACACAAATCAAAATAGTACAATTATCTATCACTACATTACAAAACATTACAAATGTGAGAAAAAGACAGTTGGGAATATGAGGGTGGGATGGGTGTTGAGGGGTGTCAGTTGGGGGTACTGTACATGGGGTGGTGGTTAGGGGGTTTATGGAGCTGGGGGAGTATGAGGGTATGAGGTGGTGGTCGGGGGTATGGGGGGTAGGGGGTTATAGGAGTGGCAGGTAATGTAATGTAAGGTAAGATTATTTTGAATTAAGTTTTTACTGAATAGGTGCTTTCTTAGATTAGCCTACTATTTCTTTCCATTTGATATATTGATGTTGATGTACTGTATACTGATTTATTACCTTCATTATTTTAAGTCGCTCTGGATTAATGGGCTTTACACGCAGAAAAAAACTGACGATTTCATTTTTTTAAAGAAAACAATGATTCTCTATGACCTCATGCACATCGGCTCGGAATTTGGCATGCGTGTTCTTTCCGATCTAACCCAGTTTGATTTGTGCGTCTTGTCGCATGCGGTAAAAACTCATTGACTCCTTTTATGACTCCTTTTCGGATCCTGCACAGCCTTGTACACCAAATCCAATGTGTTTTAGTCATGCAGCAAACGGGAAAAAAACGCAACGGTCCTGTGTGCAAAGGCCTTTAGAGCGTCTGCTAAATGCTTAAATTGAAGGTATGGAGATGGGGGAGTTGGGGGCTAGAAGCTGTGAAGGGAGGGGGTTTGGGTGAATGATGTGGGAAGGGGGGTATTATAACATATTCTACCATACAGATGTACAGTATTTTCTGGACTATAAGGCGCACCTGACTATAAGGCGCACTGTAAATGAATGGTCTATTTTCAAACTGTTTTCATATATAAGGCGCACCTGACTATAAGGCGCACATAATAGACGCTACCGGTGCGTTATGCATCCAACAGATGGAGCTGTGCTAAAGGGAATGTCAATGTCAATGAATGATCCATATATAAGGCGCACTGGACTATAAGGCGCACTGTAGTTTTTTGAGAAAATTAAAGGCTTTTAAAGTGCGCCTTATAGTCCGGAAAATACGGTACTAGTTCTATTTTATTGACATACTCTACTACACACATCGGCCAATATACCATTTCATTTACACGTTTGATCATGTAGCTTTAATTGGGGCTTGTCTTTGAGAAGGAAACTTTTCTCAAATTCCTCCCGTCTTCTAACATCTATCTTCTAGGCTGTTGCAGGGAAATCATGACATCATTGTTATCGATACGTACCGTACTACATCATTATCGTGATGCTCTCTTCCTGTCCTTTGATTGTGATCTGCACGTGTAACTGTACCTGTATAAAGATGCACGGTCCTGTTTCTTGTTCATACTTGAAAAAGACTGCAAGGTCAAAGCGTCATAGCCTACATTGTTGAATACAATTGGAGCATTTTATATTGAGTTTCCGATCTTGTCTTGTTGTTTCCGAAAGTGATCGTGCGTGCGTGCAGTACAAATGGATGTACATAGCATGCCATGATAGAATAGTGGAACTCATAGCAAATTACATAATTTTCAGAAGGTTCATTGATTGAAATATTATTTGTAAACAACAACACCTTCTTATTCCCATATGAGATACAACAATCCATCACACAGAAATAAGACAGGAGAGTGATCAGAGTGAGAATGGAATGTTTACTATGGAGAGAGAGGATTCAAGACAAAGGTACAACAGAATAATCAATGGTTCGTGCTCTTTCTGACAAATTATGTTTTGACATGAGTATAAGTATGGTCATTTCATCAGTCAATGGATGACGTTTCAACAGTTAATAGGATATGTTTCTTGTCCACAAATCACAAGACTAAGAGTCCATATACAGGGTTCCTGGGGGGAGAGGTGTCCTTGCTGGTGTCTAGACGACACCAAATGTCCCAGGCCGAGCCTTAGAATACCAAAACAATTCTCATTGTTTTAGGTACTGGCTCCAGGCAGTTGATAAGGTCTGATTTCTACCAGACGGAGACCTTGTGTGTGTACTGTAACATGACATTTTATGACACAGTCACTATGCCTTAAACTTCAGGTGGTCATCAATATGTATTGATAAAAAGATGATATGAACCATAACAAAATACCTATCATTCATTAGTCCGAAGGTTCATTAGTCCGAATTTAGTTAGGGTTACCGAGGTTAAGGTTAATTTGGCGAGTTGGATTTTTGGTGAAGTTACCGGTTACCCTCAAGGACCGCCCTGAACCACTGCTGTCTCAGAGAGATTGGAGCATTCAGTGCCAAAACCTAAACCAGGTGGCTGGTGATGGTATGTTTACCACACAGCAACGAACGGAACAGGAAACAGTCATGGGATTGTGTAGAATAGCAGGGAACACTTAACAATGAACTGCATCTCTGTCTGCCCCTGCCCCCTAATACAAATTGCTATTTTCTTACAGTTGGCTAGTAAATTGTCGTTGTCGTGTGAAAACCTTGTATGTCCAAAACCGTTCTTTTTGCATTTATCATTTTAAAAATGATTTAAACTAGTGAAAACAGCCGATCTACAAGCACACCACGCCTCGCACCACGAGGCGTTGTGTGCTTATAGATCGGCTGTTTTCACTACGCTTGTGCGACGGCCTTGTATGATGAAGCAGGGCTTTACTTTGCGAAAGGTACACATTTGAAACTTGGAGATACGAGGTTTCCGCCCGACAACGACGAAATATAGGCGTATGATTGGAAACATACCTCACGTAAAAGGGACTAGAGTGAGAGAGGCATCATTTCAGGATTTATAAAATATAGAGGGTAGCTAAAAAAGGGACCACTTAAGCCCCGCCAAAAAAGAAAAACGATCTACAAGTTCACAATGCATCGCGCGGTTCAACGTGTTCTATGCTTGATGTGTACAGTATGTCGCATGGGAATCGTAAGGCGGTCCTCTTCTTCCAGAGATTAGTCTGAACCTCAAACTCTTGCTTCATAACCTTTTGATCTTTAGTGCAAAGCATTCACCAGAAATGAGTGAATGATTTTAGAAGATAGTTTTAGTAAATGATCATGGTAGTGGGATGGTCAACTCCTAGATGTGCATCAGAGGCAGATGGTCTCCCTTCCCAGAAACAAAATCCATTTTATGCCCATATATGGAGATTTCTGATGTCATCAATCCCAGGCACTAACTGGCCCAAGAGCCTGCTTTACTTTGATTTACACCCTACCTTCCCCGAAAACGTTAAGTCCATATATGTATATGGATATATATTAATAAAATATAAAATAAATAAAATGTCCATATACAGTATGGGCATTCCCAGATGATGCCCTTTTAGGGTACCCCCTTAAGGCCCATTCCCACTGGGCCAGATAACAGATATCTGGAGATATTTCTCCAGATATTTCTCCATGCAAAGTGGATGGTAGATACAGATAAAAAAAAATGTTTTGCCACAGATAAAAGTATCTGTGGCAAATATCTGTGGTAGATATTTTTTTTTATCTGTATCTACCATCCATTTTGAATGGAAAATATCTGGAGAAATATCTCCAGATATCTGTTATCTGGCCCAGTGGGAATGGGCCTTTAGGCCCATACCGGTACATGGAGAACCCCAGGCATCAAACTCAGGCCCTAACTTGCCAAGGCCCTGCTTGGCTTTACTAATTAATATACGTTTTATGCCCATATATGGAAATCCCTGTCCCAATGTCATCAATATTAACGACATCTGGGAATGCCCATATATGGGCATGTTTTGACATAACATTGTTGACTATCATGCAGAGGTCTCCATATATGGGTAACTGGTCCGATACACATCACTGGCCATATTGCCAAGAATTGGCGCGACCTCTTAGGGCGAGGTCGCATGTCGCCCTGAGGCGTCTTACTAGTGATAGCAAATATCCGTTTTGTGTTTCTTGTGCAGGGAGATTCAGGAGGCCCAATGGTTTCCAAGCAGGATGGCCTCTGGATCCAGGCTGGTGTTGTGAGTTGGGGTAGAGGTTGTGCCGAACCTAACCAGCCTGAGACTGAGACAAACTCAGCCTCTATGGGAGAGTCTTTGAGAGTTTAATGCAGGGGTTCCCAAACTTTTTTGTCTCAGGGCACCCCATAAATATATTTTTTTAATCCGAGGCACCCCTACATTATAGTTTTCACTCCCAGCACCTTATATTTATAGCATCGTCGTTGTCGGGTGGAAACCTTGTATGTCCAAAACCGTTCGTTTTGTATTTATCATCTATAAAATGTACTAAACTAGCGAAAACAGCAGATCTACAAGCACACAACGCCTCGTTGTGTGCTTGTAGATTGGCTGTTTTCACTAGTTTTGTGCGACAGTCTTGTAAGCAGGGCCTTATTGCTTTACCAAAAGACGCACACATTTGAAACTTGGAGATACAAGGTTTCTGCCCGTCAGTGACGATATTTTAGTGATTATGTTGCAAGGAAAACGGCCTTGTATAAATGGAGAGCTGACATCACTGATACCGCGACCTGTACTGCGCAAGCGTCGTCTCCATGGTAACAACCTCATGCTGAAATATGTTAAATGCATATTCAATACAGGCTGGCCCTGACTTACAACACACAATAAAAACGTAAAGTCCAATACAACCTGCTACAGCAGCTGCTGCTGCTATAGCAATATCCCGCTCGTCAGGCGAAACATCTTTATCAATGTCGAGCACAAGCAATACAAAACTAAACATAAATGACAGCAATGCTAAAAATATAATA
Source organism: Nannobrachium achirus (assembly GCF_963921795.1). Taxonomy (NCBI): domain Eukaryota; kingdom Metazoa; phylum Chordata; class Actinopteri; order Myctophiformes; family Myctophidae; genus Nannobrachium; species Nannobrachium achirus. Next base: position 59,458 of record NW_027664564.1, on the reverse strand, counting down.
GCTGGATAATACAAAATAACAAACATAAAATATATGACATTAAAACATGCTGTCAGGCCTTTAATAATCATCTCCAAAAACACATCTCCAAAGTAGCTCAGAGGATGAACATTGCTGCTGACTGGCTGCATAGATTCACTGACGGCTGGCAGGGAGGTGAAACGCTGTAGAAAATGGATGTGATCCTCTGTGTGTGAGATCTGCTCCAGTTCAGCACGTCTCCTCCTCAGTTCAGTGACCTCCTGCTCCACACGCCTCCTCAAGTCTTCAGCACGGCCCACTTCACGTTCCTGCTGATTCCTGATCAGATTTCTCACCTCAGACCGTGTTTCCTCAATGGAAGAGATGAGCTCAGTAAAGGTGGCGTCAATGTTCTCCACTGCTCTGTCAGCACGGTGGTTCATGGACTCCACCTCCTGGTGAAGTGTCTTCACGTCTTTCTCTCTCTCCTGGAGTCTCTGCTCAATGTTCTGATGGCTCATATCAAGCTCTTTCTGTCTCTCAGTCCTTTCTGTTGCAGCTGAGATTATATTGTGACCTTTGTGTTCTTCCATGGAGCACAGATAACAGACACACTGCTGATCAGTGCGACAGAAAAGCTTCTTCACTTCATCGTGACGGGAGCAGATGTTCTGCAGAAGCTCGCCGGAAGCTTTGACCAACTCGTGTTTCTTAAAGGCAGGAGATTGATAGTGAGGCTGTAGGTGAAAGTCACAGTAAGAGACCCGACACTGAAGACAAGTCTTCAGATCTTTTTTTCTCTGTTTTCTCCCGGTGCAGGGATCACAGGCCACATCTCCAGGTCCAGCATAGCAGTGATCAGGAGGAGCACCTTGGAGGCCTGTCTTCTTCAGGCTCTCCACCACCTCAGCCAACATGGTGTTTTTCTTCAGAACTGGTCTTGGCCTGAACGTCTCTCTGCACTGTGGACAGCTGAATCTCCCTCTTTGATCATTCCAGTAGCCCTCGATACACCTACTGCAGTAGTTGTGTCCACAGGGAAGACTCACTGGATCCCTCAGTAGATCCAGACAGATAGAGCAGCACAACTGATCCTGATTCTGGTCCATTTTACAGCCGACTGTCTGACAAACAGACTGAGTTAAGTTTTAGTAGAATGTCCTCAGCATACGCGTTGTAGCAAGGTCTCTTTTCCTTTCCGGACTACGTGCTCTGTCACCTGTGGACTGAAAAAGCAGAGGGTTGTCCCAAAGATTTCCGTTCCACCCAGAACGTTATCTGACACCACCCCCACCCTCACTCCACAGCTCCGCTGTAGAGATGGGATTTATGGCTCTCTGAAGTGAGCCGGATCTCTGGGATCCGTTCCTTTCAAGGAGCCGTTCAAAAGACTGGCTAGATTTTGATTATTACAAATAACTTCAACCCTATAAACATTTATTTCTTGACATACATTGGTAGGGGAGAGTGGGGTAAACTGAGACACTTTTTACATTTGCTCCCCTCTAGGTGAACTAAAAGATAAATCGGTACAAATGTTCAAATGTCCTAGTAATTTTTTGGATGTTTCCTAACAATGGAAGTTATCAGAATGTGTTCAAGACAAAAGGCAGTGAAAAGATGATTGTTTAAAAAAAAAAGTGGTCTTGTGTCTCACTTTACCCCAGCATCGGGGTAAACTGAGACAGACCAGATAAATCAAGGGGGTAAAGTGATCCACTTACTTTTGTCTCGGATTCACACTGCAATCCGTTTGATTAGAACTGATTCTGAAAACGGTTGCTGGTTCACGCTGGCCAGCATTCACATTGGCAGACCTTCTGGCCTCCCTGGAGATCACTAGCACTATACAGCCCGGTCCTATAGGTGGCGGTATGCACATAGTGTCATCAACTATGCGACATTGCTGATGGTGGTCGCCAATAAATTCAGGCACGAAAGCTGGTGTAACAATTCAATGACGCGCGACAGCGCAGTGTGGTTACCAGTGTTGCGGTCTTGGGTCGAGCGACGTTCCCTGATCTACAAGCTCACAATGCCTCGCATCCGCGACGCTTTGTGAGCTTGTAGATCTGCTATTTTCCAGGGGCAGAAACGTGCAGAATGATGAGCCAGTAATAAACGTGCAGAATGATGAGCGAGTATCTGTGTCAGACCTCAGACGTCCAGCGTAGCACACGTTATTATTTTTATTATTTAATATATATAATCAACGTAGCCTACAATTGAAACGCTTTCACAAGCCACAGTGTGGCTTAATATTCACATTAATGCAGGCGCGGACGGCTCATTAAGGCGAAAAGGCGCTCGCCTTTTATTTATTTTTGATCCTGTCTAACAATACAAATACGGTAATACCCCCCCCCCCCCCCCCCCCCAGCTTACCGACATAATGTTGCTCAACCCGTTCCTTGCCCATTCACTGGTATGCGGGGGAAGGCGACCACTTGTCAACTAATCAAGTCCTTCATTGAGATGTAAATTAATTTCGGCTTGCCTTTTGCTCTGAAATTCACTAGAGTGTTGCTTGGATTTGACCGAGTAGTTTTCAACACCATGCAGTCAGCTGGAGCTGGGGCTGGAGTTTAATGATGGAAAATGCACATTGGCACTGATTTTGCTGCATGATTGTCATTGTCTACATGTGTGTAACTTTGTTTTCTCTGTTGCAGTGGTGGAAAAAGTACTTACATTCTTTACTTAAGTAAAAGTATCAATACTTACAGGCAATAGGCTGGAATTCAAAATGTACTCGAGTAAAAGTATGAAATATACTTAAAGTACCAAAAGTTAAAGTACAATACGTTTGAAAATAGCAGATCTACAAGCTCACAACGTGTCCATCATGACACATTGTGAGCTTGTAGATCTTCTATTTTCAAATAGCCAAGGTATAAAATAGGGCTAAATTGGTTAATGTAGCCTATATGTTTTATAATGTCATAATTTATATCTTCAAATTGTAACTAGTAACAAAAGTTTACAAATAAATGTAGGGGATTAAAAGTACAATATTTGGATCCGAGATGTAGTGGAGTAGAAGTGAAAGTATTGAAAATTGGAAATACTCATGTAAAGTAGAAATACCACAAAACTGTACTTAACTCTTATACTGCTTTGAACGTTCCTGTTCGCCCCAATCCCCAAGAGACTTCCGTGCCGATACGGCCGTTCGTTCGTTTGATGTTTTTTATGGATTATGATAAAAGCGGTCCTTGCACAACTTTTGAATGCATAATTGGTCGTTGGTGTCGTTTTGAGGACAGCCGGAAACCCTTCATAAAAAAAAAAGTAAACAGACTGTCCTGGCTCCGCCTGCCCAGTAGAGAGCGACTCTGAGCCTGCCTAGCTGTTAGCCTGAGGGACTATATTGTTTTTTCATCGGACTGTTAGTAGAGAGAGAGAGAGAGAAACGTTGGTAAAAGCGATCATTTTGTCGGAAATCAGTTGTTTTATAGTATTAGTAGTATAGTAATTGTAGTAGGTAGTAGTATTTAGCAGTACTAGAATATTGAGATGTATTAGGCCAAGTAGTTGGCCAACTCAGCCTCAACTTGCTGGTATCATTCCGCCGCCGAAGCGCGACCCAACCCCCCCGGGCCGAGGGGCAGCAGCCAGCAGCAGATCCACGGATAGAAACAAACTTTTGTTAGAATTAGGATTACACAACCTACCCATGTTGTTGACCCAGGACCAGCGAATGGTGGTGGTGGTCGTGATGATGATGATGATGATGATGATGATGATGATGATGAAGAAGAAGAAGAGAAAAAGATCACTGTAGCCGTTGGTATTGAACATAAAAAGATTCCATTTCTTGGTGCTGTTGGTCGTGATGATGAAGATGGTGCCAGTCGCGAAGAACCGGGGTCCAAAAGTGGATAAGAGCCTCATATTGTGGAAACCGATCCCGACGGAGCTCGACCCCCGTGCAGGATGGATCCGCGCCCGGCACAGGGGCTCACATCGCCGCAGCAGCAGAGACGATGCACCGCCGCGCCGCCACCGCGAAGAGACAGACGAAGAATGGCTTCCGCGAGACCCCTCGGAGAACAGATGCCATGATTCTACAGTCCAAAGTGGTAAGACGTAAATCCAGTGCATGTATACTGTATGTGATAAAATCGCAGGGCCGCGACCCTCTAGTGTGATAAAATCGCTTCAGGCGTTCTTTCCACCGCATCCGTGATGAAGCCCTGCAGGCTCAAGGCTCAAGCCGAGGCTGATTGATCTCTATTGCGAATAAACCAGTGGGATCCGGTCTAGAGCCCGCCTACTGCATCCGGCTATTTACACGTACACATACATGCAAGAATTGTTTCCGTATCCGGACCGGATCAGCAATTTGATCCAAGCATAGAGTTAGGATCCAAGTGCATGAGTTTGTTTTTGTCGCTATACAGGACACACGTGGAGTTCCTATCACGCGCGTGCACTGCACAGCTATGATTTTTTATTTGATGGGAATTTAGGATTTATTGGCTTAGTTTGTGTGTGCGTGCGTACGATGCGTGTGTGTGAGAGAGGGAGAGGTTTCTTTAGTCTACATCTCTGATGATGATGATGTAGCCTTTCAATTCAATTCAAAGGAGCTTTATTGGCATGAGAAAACATACGTTTACATTGCCAAAGCAAGTGTTACAAATAAAAACTGTTGAAAATGGGGAACATATATACAGTTGGAGGGAGTACAGCTTTGTGTAAACAGAGCTATGTTGCATTGTGACATTTTATATATTATACATACAGGGTATAAAGGGCATTTCACTGTGACAGTAAATGCATGGTAACTATTTACTATATCTGCATTTTATGTATTACATATGAACTTATTGTAAGTCACTCATATTTGCTAATGTCAAAATTGTAAATTGATTTGTTTACATATAAACTATTTGATATTTTCCTGGCTTTAGATGATGAGTCGGATGGAGAGGTGCCGGGGACTCCTTGTGTTCTTAGGTCTATACCGTTTGAAGGTAAGGAGAAAACAAAAACTGATGCATTTTGTATAATTCTATAGCATTTTAGAGTAGATACAGCTATCTGTTTGTTCAATGCTTTTATCATTTACATCATAATGTCATGGACCTGTCTGAGACATGCTGGGTGTGTAAATAATTGATTTCATTTTGTGCACATCATGTTTACTAGTTTATATTTTACTACTGTGATTTCAGAAGAGTCGAGTGCAGCACAGCCTACTTCTTCATTGCCACATCGTGGTCATCCAAGGACAAGGATAGGTAAAGAACACCTTTTTTCTGTAAATCAGACTTAGCACCAGACGCGTTGTGAGCTTGTAGATCGGCTATTTTCAGCACACAACCAAGTGTAAAATCAGTCATTACGATGCCATCAAGGCCTGCCAAAATAGATTTTAGTCGACTAAATCAACTGTAGATTTAGTTACCTAAAATCTTATGATGATCAGTCAACTAAAACTAGACTAAAACTAAAAGACATTTTATTCAAAAGACTACGACTGAAACAAAATCAAAATTTGCTGTCAAAAACAACACTGCTTACTCGTAGTAATTATGTATTTGTATAATTTACAGATCAACCATGGGCTCGTGTACGTGGTAGGTGTAGGGGTGCAGAGTTCAGCAGACCCGGAGGAGCCTGGCTGGAGTGAAACAGAATGGAGCCAAGAGTCCCAAGATCCAGTGGACTACCTGGAACTGATAACACAGGTCCAGATGCAAAGAGTGGTGACAGGATGTTCAAAATACGCCCAGTTCTAGATTATCTCCAAAATCCGTGAACTGTACAAACCAAACCAAGATATTTCCATTGATAGGTACACTTTTATTCAAAGGGCGCCTAAATTTCAAGGTCTACAATCCACAGAAACCAGTGAAATATGGGATAAAATCTTATATTCTCTGTGATTCAGGTACAGGTTACTGTTTCAATATGAAACCCTACTGTGGAGAATCTGTTTCCCTGCTTGAGACGGTTGAATCACACACACACACACAAACACGCACGCACGCACACCCGCACGCACGCACGCACGCACACACGCACACATACACTCTGTAGACATGTAGTGGTTGAGGCCTGTGTAAGTGCAGGTAGGCCACAACCTTTTTCCATTTGCAGTATTACAATTGAGTTCTAGTGTCTAAAATGTTGTTTTATATTTTATTTTCATTTTCATCAATCATTTGTACTGTACTTCAACCTAAAAAGAACCCTGAAAGCAGAAGCAGGATTCAGGCTGAATCTCATGTCACTGTGTCAATGTTCTGCACTGCTCCTTACTACTGCTCTTACTTCTCTTACACACTAAAAGTGTGTAAAAAGCACTTGTTTTTATTTTTTTGAATTTGTTTGTTAACAACCACTGAGCACAGGTGTGATGTTACTGTGTGATTTTACTGCCAACAGTAAAGGATAAAGAGAGATTTCTGCCTGAAAATGTTTCCTTCACAAAAATGCATTTTTCTCAGCTTTATGTTCTCAAAGAGCTGTTTTTTAGGCCATATTCAGCAGCTTCTAGCTAATGAATAGAACATGATAAAGACACAAAATCTTTTTCTGTTGCAAAGTAGACATTCTATTCTTCGTTGCCATATAATTGTTGTCTTTATAGTCAAAGCCAATTTTCTCCAGTAGGCCTTCAAAGATGTTTGAATTTAGCTGGCAGTGGATGGAGCTTTTTGTTAAATTCTGTGGCAGTAAGAGAGTTAAGTATAGTACTTAAGTAAAAAAGTACTTAGTTACTTTACACCGCTGCTCTGTAGTCTATGACTATATCAAGTAATTCCCTGTACTGGGTAGGCCTATATACTTTCCCTCATGCTAAAAGATTTTCCCATTTTATTCTCCATCCTGGATGACAAGCATTACACGAATATCTCAGCCTTTTTACAGTAGATATGCAACCCATAGTTCGTCATTTGACTCTCAGTCTAATGTTCCTGCTGGTTCACTGGTTCGAATTTTATTTATGGCAGCCAAATTCCAAAATTTTCATTTTATTTTCTCACTTTGAGGTTAGGCATAGATTTTAGGAGGGGTCATGGCATTTTCGACCTGTCCCTTACATTGAATATATAGGCCTACTTGAATATTGTTTGTATTATAACTATTTTAAAATGTGTGATTATTATTATTATTTATTTTTAAATAATAATAATTATTATTTATTTTTAAATAATCATTTTTAATAATTTCATGGGGGGGGGGGGGGGGGGGTACTGGCATTTCGGGTGGCACTTCGCTGGCATTTCGGCTGGCATCTCGCCTACCCTGACTCTCATTCCTGGGTACGCCCCTGCATTAATGGCACGTCAAGCAGGCATAGCAGTGCCAAGGAATCTATAACATCGAAACAAAAGTCAGGGATATAGGTTATTTTCGGTTTGTTTTCATGGTTTAACTTGTAGGCTAGTGCTTTCTCTTTCTGCTTTTCTTTCCCGACGGGCGACAGCAGGAGTATAGCTGCTACGCATCATGCACACGCATGCATGCACGCACGCACCAATCTCTTTCCCCCCCGCTGTAAATCTGATCCTAGAGCAGCATTATCATCTCACAGTTACAGCCATACTTCATGTCGCTGCCTCGCGGCTAATAACGGACCTGAATCTGATCCTAGGTCAGCCTAAACAGCACAGCAGTGACAGCACACAACTACACGCATTGATTGATTGATTGCTTGCTTTACGGTTTGCATAAAAAGCAAAAAGTACACACACGTCTCACACACACAGTACGGGTCCTCTCGGGTTAAACACATGATGATTACAGACCCGTGTTCCGAATGTTTTAACGGAGCGGTGGTTCTGGCCGTTCCGTCTCACTTATCACCCTGCCCTGCGCTCAGTGCGCTGGTGCGAGACAATAAATAACTGTTCGCCAATTGTTACTTCTCTCAATTGGAAGTACATGACACCAGTCCAGCGCACCGCAGTAGTAGGCTAACTGGTGATATAAAAAAATAATTTTAGAAGACAGCCCTACAAGCAAGCAATCTCTCTGTGAGACGAAGTCGCTGATCCCATGGCCATGTCGACAACTGTTACCCAGTGTTTATTTGTGCCGACGCCTGACTCGTCGACATTATATGAGGTCACGTTCAACATCAATACCGGTTTTGAGGACGGTTGCTTCACACTGCTGCTCACCGGTCTCGAGGTCGCACAATGCAGTCTCGAGACTACCTCTTGAGGTGGTTTCGAGGCTATCCGTTTCTAAGGAAAACCGCAAGCTTCACACTGTCAAAACCGGTCTAAACATCTGCCAAGTAGCCTCGAGACCGGTCCCAAGACCGCAGTGTGAATCCGCCACTACCATAAAAACCTGGTTAACCAGGTTAAATGCACAATACAAAAATTTACATAGCAGAAATTATTTTAATAGTGTTTGTCCTGTCATTTCCACCCATGTGTCAAATAATATGACACATGAGCAGAAAGAAAAAAAAAACTATAAAAAGGGTTTACCAAACTTTTCTCAGTTGTTCCTTATGTAATTTTTCCTGCAGAATCCATTTCTGCAAAGTATATTGCCTGCCTGTCTGTCTGCCTGCCTGCGTGCGTTTGTGCGTGCGTGTGTTGTGCTGGGAAGTCTCAGAAGCCACTAAGTGTCCAGAATGCTACCAGCCTCCACCTGAGGGGTTCTACTGCCCACAGTAAAACCCACTCACCTGACACAAAGTCCTGGATGAAGAGGTGAACGTCTCCCTCACTTACCCAGGACCCCAGAGGCTCTGATTTAGTCAAATATGCTAATTATCTCATTAATTATGCAATACAACAATATACTTTGCAGAAATGGATTCTACTGTACTCTTCTGTGTTTGTCTGAGTTCAAAAACAAAAATAAAATATGTAAAAAAGAAATGTATTCTACAGGGAAGAATAAATAGGAATCAATTGAGAAAAGTTTGGTACACCCTTTAATCGGGTTTTTACAGCTTTCTCCCTGTCTTTATTCTTTTCTTTTTTGAATGATTTTCTTTGTAGCATGATACTGTTGTGTTGCATCAGGATAAACATGAAAGTAGTTGTGACATTGCATTCCATGACATGACATGACATGACATCATGACATGACATGACATGACATGACATGACATGACAGTCATTTTAATCAGTGTTCAAGTTTCTTCCTCCGATGTTCCATTACTTAACTAGAATGGAATCACAATAATGTTCCAAGCCTTTCTCATCAACAGAATACCTGTCCTTAACTCATTTGCTGCGATGGCCGTGAATCCCGTAAAAATCCCGCTGTACGTCCCTGCCACGCCCGTGAATCCCGCCAATGTGCTTTTAAATTATGTAATGCTAAATTAGACTCTCCCACAGCTCCTCAAAAAGTTTTAGCCTTCTATCTTATAAGGAAACCAAAATATCACACATCAAAGTGAGTGTGTTTGAAAACAAGAGTGTAATAAATGTATAAATCTCAATAAAAGTGTATAATTATAATCAACAGTGAAGGAACAGTGCTGGCAACCGCTGCAGCCTCCAGCACACAGC